>NC_072767.1:31802799-32102799 GCF_022539595.1 Amphiprion ocellaris | reverse complement strand
ACAGGATGAAACGTGGAAAGCTCCCAAGATTAGTTGATTGATGGATTAGTTGATGACAGAAAATGAATCACTAACAGTTTTGTTAAGTGATTAAAGAAAAATATCTCAGTTTCACTACTGTTAGTTATGAGAATTTGCAGCTTTGTTCATCTCACATTAATGTAACTTGATTGATTTTTTTTTGGTAAATGTATCATTATAACTGCTGCTCCTTAGTACTGATTGGACATTTGTGAACAATTTTCTGATTACAGATCACAACGAGAAAACAATCAGAAGATTAGAAATTATATTTTACTACTATAACTCATTATAAATTTATTTTTAGAACATACTTTTTAAGCATTAAACATAGCATACAGATTGTTATAATAATATATAACGTCTATTAAAACATTTATAATGACAGAGTGGTCAAATAACTGAAGAAACAGTGACAATTTTTATATTTAACACTCACTTTTGTCGTTTGGCATTTTTCTTAACTAATTGTTACATTGTTAGAAATCATTTTTATATTGTTACATGTAAAGTTCTAGTTCTCACTTTACTATATGGATTTATTGCAAAGCAGATGTAACTTTGTTTTTGGAAAGTGCTAAATAAATGAAGTTTATTATTGACACTATAAACATATTTCTCTGAACTTAAGGTCACTTCAAAAAAAGAAAAAAAATTCAAGCAGCTCAGTACAAGTCAATGCATGAAAACAATGCAGTTAAATCAGATTTAAAGTAGCTCTGATGGAGAAATGAGGCACAGCACCTTCACATTATTGCTGACAGCTTGTTTATCTAAGGTGAAGCGCTTTCCTCTGCCCAGGGGACAGAACACTTGAGTTTTCTCAAGTTCTCGGAAGGAAAATGTGAAGCGACTTGCCTGTTTGGAAGAAGTTTAACTTTACCTGTATAAACTTATGCAATCGACTAAAAATAAATCCAGTTCAAG
The DNA here is from genome assembly GCF_022539595.1 of Amphiprion ocellaris. Classification (NCBI taxonomy): domain Eukaryota; kingdom Metazoa; phylum Chordata; class Actinopteri; family Pomacentridae; genus Amphiprion; species Amphiprion ocellaris. Next base: position 32,101,851 of record NC_072767.1, on the reverse strand, counting down.
CAGTTACATAAACAATGCTGCAGGTTAAAGCAAGAAGTTTCCCTGCAGCAGCAGCAGCAGCAGCAGCACTGACTCCTACCTTAATGCTGCAGCACATGGTCCTCGATTTCTTCATGTCCTTGGAGGAGTGGAGGTCCATGAGTGGAGCTCCGGTGTGTCCAGGTGTGCCGACCGTCCGCTGCGTGCTTCGGCTGTGTGCGGTTCTTCCTCCCGGTGAGCCGCAGCTCCGTTTTTATGGCCGCCGGTGATGTAATTGGACTCAGCCCACAGCTGCACGCGGACATGTTTTGAAAGTTGTGAATCGGGAACAGACAGTCTCGCGCTCACGCGGGCTTGAGTGACTCACGCGCGATGGGCGAAGCTGCGCAACGTTCACCTGTGAGAGCAGGTTCATAACCGACGACTCACCGTTACTCACCGGGATGTTTACGCACACACGGACACGCTGTAAACAACAGAAAGCAGCTTCTAACGTGCGCCTGAACCTCCGCTTTGTTCTCCAGCACGATGAACGCTTCGTTAACCGCGGAATGCAGCAGCTTCTTCTGCCTCAAGCTAATGAGTACAGAGGCTACAAATACTGAATGAGCCGTTTATTTGAAGAGGGTCAGTTTAGCTAAAAACCTGACAGTGTAGAGACTTATGTACTTATATTATCCCAAATGTGTCCAACTATCCTACTTTTATTAAGTGTAACGGCAACAGTCCGAGTAGACAAACGTCACCGCTCCTGTCACTTAGCTAACATGTCAGTTAGCTAAGCGGTCACACAAAATTTGTAAATAACTTGTCCTACTAAGCCTAACTTAAGAGTTTGGGTATTAAAGTATAATTCATATTATATTAACGAGCAAACAGCAGTCTTGCTAAGCACTCGCGCAAAGCTAATTAATAATTTGTCCATCTAAGCCTAACTGAAGGTTCTGAGAATTAACATATAATTACTTTTTCCAACTATTAACAAAAATGGGGAAAAAAACGAGAATATGGTCCTTTTCTCATTTTCTTTCCCCAAAAAACAAAATCAAACCTTTTAAAACATGTCATTTTAAAAAACAAAATTCACTATCATTAATTTTGAAAATCAAGTGAAACAAAATCAAGAAACAGCTTCTTCTTTATTTAGTCTAATTTCTGTTTGTCAATTTTACCTCGTGAATAAAAAAACAATTTGAAATTAGAGGGTGACTCAGAAGTAACAGCAGAACAGGCCACCTTGTAAAGTGATCTGCCACCCACACTTTCAGATAAAGCTAAATTTAGCTTGTTAGTGTTATATATAGTGAGATTATTTTAGTTAAGAGTCATTAATTAATGTAATGTAAACTATTAAACCTGCTACATACTTTCTATTCAAATTGATGATACAGTCCAGATCTCCTCACCACCCACCGTAAAGGTTATATGGTGAAAATATTTGCATCATTCTGAAGAAAAGTGTAAAATGTACATCCATTTTTAGTTAAAAAAATAAATATCTCTCTGCTCATCAGGACTGAACTGAAATGGGAAAAAAGCTTTGAGTTACTCTGCCCCCTCTGCTTGGAATGCCCTCCAATCTGAACTGAAATTGTGAAAATCTGTTCCATTGGAGGCCTTCCGCTCTATTTTAAGATATCGACAATGGAAATCCTTCGAACAGTGCCTGTCTTCTTAAATGATTACTGTAAAAATGACTCCTGTATTTTATGTATCTAATTACTTGTATTTAATATATTAATGTTTGTTGTTCTTGTTATCCATCTTTTGTTTACTTTGACGTTTGCTGCTGCCTCTCTTGGCCAGGTCACCCTTGTGAAAGAGGTCTCGATCTCAATGGGTCTTTTATCTGGTTAAATAAAGGTTGAATAATAAAAAAAAATACCTTAACCAATTGTTCTCTTCGAAGATTGCATCACCATTTTTAGAATATCTTGCAGAGCTCGGCGTGAAATTTTCAATTTAAGTTCAATTCAGTTTTACTTATATAGCGGCAGTTCACATCATATGTCATCTCATAGCGTTTAACATAGTAGAACAGTCTTGTAGGAGGGTCTCTGAGGACGTCAAAGGTTTAAATCGAACATCGTGTGTCTGCAGTAGTGAGGCTCCATTTTCAAGCCCACTCTTCTAGGACCACATTTCTATGAGTCTCTTTACTTTCATAACACCATCTATTGAAGTGGAGATCTAAGGGAGGATCATGCAGCCTATTGAAGCAAAGCCTGCATTTCTGGCTAAGATGGATGACGATTATAGCACAAATACTGGATGTGCATCGCGTTTTTTTGTTTACCATTTAAAAACTGATGTTCTGAGTTGAACGGCAAAGTTATTGATAGCTTGTAAAAGTGGCGTCGTATCTTCAAAATATTTGTTTGATATCTTCTGACTACAAAGGCCATAGTATATGATTGCACTGATTGCTATTTTACCTGATAATGACCTAATTAATCTATTTATCACGCAACTCTCACCAGCAGTTTAATTGCAGTACAGAAAGTTATATTTTGGATTTAAAAAATCTTTGAAACTATCACTTTTTAGTTAGAAAGTACTATTTTGGTGGAATAAACCTTTAAAACTGTAAGTACTTGGACAGCAACTAGTATTTGCATTGAATTTGGGCGCACTTTAGCAATCACCCAATTTAGTCGGTGATTTTATGATTTCTTCCTTTGATAATTTGCTGTTTTGTGAATAGCATAAATCAACTGTTTGTGATTTCATTATACAATCAGGTGTAACATCAAGCAGCTTCATAATAAATATAATTTTACTCAGATTGTGCCGTATGTGAAGCAGTGGTATTGATAAGCTGATTAGCTCACATTCACACTTTTTTTTTTTTAACCAGTTTTCTTTCCTGGTTTTGGCTGCAGCAGAATAACTGGGCAGCTGCATTGCTTTGAGCTTTGTCTTATACATTTAAATTCCTTGTATTGGTTTAAGATTACAGTTTGTTATTCTTGTGAGAAATACGCAGCTCTAGACATGTCCGTGTTTGCTATCAGTCATCTGTTGCCCATTTCATGTGAATGTACTCACAGATAGATTCAGAAATCCTGTGTGGACTGAATGAGTTGATAACCAGCTGTGTGTGACGGCTCAGTGCGACTGCATGGGCTTAGTGAAGCCAGATAACACAAATATATCCAGGGTATGTTGAACTTCCTTCATAGTACAGGCCCCAGGCTGCCATCTGAATGAATGGAGAGAAAGCAATAACTGCAGTTTCAGTGGTTACCAGGTGATAAAGCCGACATGTATAGAATCAGCTGTCATATCTGATGAAACACCAATTGAAAGGTTTTGTGACTTTTCTACCATAAGGTTCAAAAGGTATTTTTTTTTTCCCTGCAGCTGCCTCAGTGCAATAACAAGATTCAGTGGATGCTTCCCAGTTTGGCTGTTACAAAGCAGATTTTTTTTTTGGCAGGATACAACTGCCATCTTTGGGAATTCTGCCACTGATTTCTATTTAGGATTCGCTCAAGGGCGACTCTCTCCCTAAAAATGTTTCCTGTTTAACTATTGAAGGCCTGTATTTCCCTACAATAAATGTGTGACTGTGTTAACTTATATAAGGTGTGTTTTTTTGTTTTTTAAAATTCATTATTATGTGATGCAGACAGGCTGAAAGCAAGCGAGACTGCTGAAGACCCAAAATCATCAGTGAGACACAAAGTGACCTCACAGAGACATAGAATAGCTACAAAGAGATGCAAATCGACACACAAAATGAGCAGGATGGAACAAACTGACCACAAAGCTGTGCAAAATAACCGCAAAGATAGAATTACACATAGCATGACCCAACTAGAACAAGAATTAACCATGAATAAATTCAAAATGAGACACAAAACAATCATAAAGAGATACAAAATGACACGTAGAGATGGGTATGCCAAATGAGACACAAAATGTCTTCAATAAGACGCAAATTAACCAACAGTAGACACTAATCAACCAGATTTAAATGCAAACAACCACAAGGATAAGCAAAACAATCAAAGTAAGACCCCAAATAACCAAACTCAGAAACAAAACAACCATAATGATGCAACACGATCTCAAAGACAAAGAAAAGGTGACACAAAAGAGATTGAAAAGAATCAACATGAGACAAAATTACTCATGCTGCATTTGCATATCAAATGATGTCAACTTCAAAATAAGAATTAAAACAGCACAAAACCTCAAGAATCACAATGTAAGCAAAACTCGTTCACCTTTAAATGTGGTTATATCATGTTTTTTTATGTCATCTATAGTGGATGAAAAATCTCTGCAGCTCATTGTCTGCTTCACATAACACAAAGATGTCTTGATATTATGTGTAAAGGAGATTTTATAATGTTCAGTGTGCTTATACGTCTTTGTAGCTCTTTTAGTGCAATTAAATTATGTAAAACAGGTTTTCTCGTTATGCCTTTTCAAGTGCAGTAATCTTATCACTAATTATCTTTAACTTTTAGTCTGGGTACAGTTATCCATCATGCCATATCTGTACATGTGAAAGATATACACAGTCGATTATTCTCCTGTTTTTTAACTTCTGTTCTACTGTTGTGTTTTTGTCTTGTTAACTATGCTTGATTTGTATCTAGCAGCCAATTTCGCTGGATTTTGGTTGATTTTTTTCTGAATGTTCTTAAAGAAAATAATAGAACTTTTACTGATTGATATATATATATATATGTGTGTGTGTGTGTGTGTGTGTGTGTGTGTGTGTGTGTGTGTGTGTAATTACTTTAGATATTTTTAGGATTTTTGGGGGAAGATTTTTGCCATTTTTTGAAAATATTTTCAATTATTTTTTTTTTTTTTTTAATTTTAATTTCTTGCCAAATTTGGAGATTTTTGTTTTATTTACAAGGGCAACTTTTAAGGAATTTTTGAAATTTTCTTCTAGAAGATTTTGGAAATTTTTTTATAAATTTGGGGAATTTTTTTGCTGAATTTTTGGAATTTTTTCAGACAAGGGAACAATATTTTTTAGTGCCCGTAAATGAGGACAACAGGAGGGTTAATGCACTATAAAGGATCTCAACAGCTGAACCTCTAAAAGCGTCTATAATACTGTGTTAATATTGATTTTACTCATGGATTAATAACCCGTCAGTATAACACAAAAGTAGGTCCATGGTTAAATAAATGTGTTGCCAAGTGACAGATATGAGAGCTGAACTTTGGTCAGACAATATTTAGATTTACAGGGGCGTATTCCAACACCCGTGTTTCAAAGGTGAGGAGAGGAAGAGATGTTTGTTAGAGACTGTGAAATACATGAGTAGACAAAATAATTAAAAACAGCACATAAAAACTGAAAACATTGAGGAAACTGAACCACAATACCAAAGTTGGATCCAAATATGAGTCACATTAATTATAAACATGAGACCGTTCTTAGAAATGGTTTGACAGAGCTACCTGCTGAAAAAACTCCTGAAACCCCCTAAAACTGGAGATAATCTGTGTTTTACTTTCAAAACTCTGACACAACTGTCTGGTAATGAAAGCTTCCACTTTCCCAACATGTCCTGCGGTTGCACTGAGTTGCATTAAGGTCTATTATGACTGAATGATGCTGCTGGTGCTGCTGCTGCTGGTGAGGAAACTGCAGAAAAACTTTGACACCTTTGACGGTGACGGAGTGAAACCCGCCAGCGACTGATATTATTTTGAAAGTGTCCAAACTCCGCTAAAGCTGTGTGGAAACATTCCAAAGTGACTTCACATCAGTGACGTTTTTAACTGCTTATTCCAAGAACTAAGAAGGCTGCACTATCAGAAACAAACCCCCTAAAACAAACTGCTGCCACCACAAATATAATTGATAGCATGTAAGGATGAGGCCTCGAGAAGCAGGAGATTAAAGGATTCCAGACAAATTAGATTTTGCATAACTTTCCATTACAGCATGGTGAAGAAGTGCGGAATTCATGTGACATCAACTTTAGCCTAAAGCTGAAGAGGTGAAACAAAAGCAACTCAGATGAATCAAGGAAACAAGAACATCACGAATCCACAACAGTGTTCCTGTATTACAAACACATCGATGCATATATGGTAACACTAGATGGTTATTTATTGTAGCACTGGACTTGTGCACGGCACCATGGTTGAGCAGCAAAGGCACCACTGAAGCTCTGCAGGCTCAAAAGAAAAAAATATTTTGTGTAGAATAAACATTAAAATGGGCAATAATGACAAACTGTATGCTTCTGATTAGGAAATAATAAACAAAGTAGGCACTGTATATTCAAAAGATCCTATTTAATTTGTGGATACGAATGTGGGAAACAGTTTACAACCTTATTTCAACATGCAGTGACCATAAAGACGCATCGCAAAGATGTCAAAGGTGTAAGAGTACGATTAGACCAAGCTGGTAGGCAGTCGTGTGTGTGTTCACAGTGATTACAGGTGTCCTCACAATAAAAATCAGACAAAAAGTCTTACAAAGGGCTGAGTTCTGATGCATATGACAAGCCGAGGTTAATAGCATTTAATAGCTGAGTTTGACACTCTGGAATTAAAGCTCCAGACAGAATTTTTATTCCCAATATCCAGAATGTCTCTCTGACCAGTTCAGATTTAATTCAAGATATTTAAAAAGAACAACCTAGGTGAATTGAGGGGAATATCTTGAACTAGAACTGTAAACGGTCAGACTGAAAGAGTAGACGTTTGAAACTCATAATTCAGGTGTAGATGTCTGCAGCTGAATTGTACGTATCTGTAAAGAGAGACGTGGATGTAAATGATGCTGTGGATATAAGAAATGTCAACTGCAATCCAGTCGAGCTATTAAATGATAAAACAGCGTGCCATAGACGCAGAACAATAGAGCTTATAAGAAAAGTAACAACTCAGGGAGGTTGTGACAGTGGAAAAAAGTAAAATGTACAAAAGAGGAAGAAGGTGGTGTCATTCACATAATAGTGTCCAAAATTCAAACCAGATGCCATTTGAAAATCAGGTTTACACGGGTGTAGCCCTTGCAGTGCTGGTGTTGTTCGAGTTGTGGCATCTACTCGTCTCGTGCAGACTTTAAACCAGCTGTGACATCTCCACTCATCTGTAGGAGTTATATTCTGCCTTCAAATGGGGTCGTGTTTGTAAGAAGAGTCCTTATGAACCCTCCTGTGGTATTCACAAGTTCCATGACGTTTACTTTCCAGTGGATGGTACGTAACATTGTACCGTTAGTTGAGTTTTTCATTTGAAATTTCATAACGTCTGAGGGAAATGTTGAGCATTATATGTTCATGACCTTTTTGCAACATTTTGTAAACCACCAGTTAGCTTGCTAAAAGGTTAGCCTCGGTTGCTCCCAGATACTGAAGGTAAAGTCCATAGACTGCTTTCCACTGCAGGAACTCGGGGCAGGCATGAGGTGGCATGATTACTGACAGCAACTAGCCCTATTTGTCTTTCTGTTTCCATTATGGTGTAGAATCCAAGGGTTTCAACTGTGATGTTAACTCAGATAGTAGTTAGTGGACATGACTTCAATCCTATTAGCATGTAAGAAACAGAGCATTGCAGGTTTTCTACGTTTGCCTTTATGGGGAATGTACATGAGTGATAATGGTGTTGGAGAAGAGGAGACTGCTACTTGACTACTACTAGAACATCAAGAGAGGGAAAAAATGGTGCTCATTGTCCTTTTTGAGTTGAACAATCAGCATTGAGCCCCACACAAGAGCGTTTCAAGCTGCTCAGATGTAGCTACTTTGGAGTAGGTGCTTTTTTTTCTGCCTAAAATCCATCCTGAAAGAGGTTTTACAGAAGCTGTTCTTGTGGTCAGAAGATACAAAAATGCTTGAGTTGCCCTAAACCAGCCTGCAAGTTCCTGCAGTAGAAGACAGCCTCCTGTTGATGTCGCCTTGCAGCGCTGTTCAGATGTTACCACTCGAACACCAAGCATCTGGTGACTTCCCGTGTCGTAATTATGAGCTCACAAGCTCCATTTGAAGGCAGCGTTAGTGTCATCCAGAGGAAACCGTGTACCATTTAAAGAGGTGGCAGTAATCATCTCAACAAATACAAAATGTGGTTTCCAAGCTGCCTCTCGTACCGAGCTGGAGCTCCTCATGGCAGAGCGAGAAGGTGGCTACATAAACTGTACACATGAAGTCTACTTTGGTACCTAAATCATTCTGCTGTAGTTACTCTCATCCAAAAACAAATCTACACGGTTTCACTAATTTACAAAATTGTAGAAAATACTGTTGTTTTCAGAAGCTTACATTGTTCTTTAAAAAAAAAAAATTGTTCAATGGCACATAAATGTCTGTAAATGTCACCGTGCTGCACAGATGAGGACGTCTTTCCATTGTTCTGGTCCTCTCGGCGAGGGAAGAGCACTGCCATCGTCCTCCGTAGATGCTTTCAAAGCAAATGAAACAAAATTCAACAAAGAATCTTTTTACTTTGCTATGCTGTAAAAAGGTAATTAAACTATATAAAAATTCCAAGGGAACTGTACAAAATAAAATCATCAGGTCTGCTCTTGCATCTGATAAGGCACAATTTCATCCATGTATTCCTTATGAACAGTGTCCGACAGCCTTTAGTCTCGCTGCTTAATTTAAAAAAAGAAGCTTGTTTTCACACATAAGCACCCAACGCTGCGTGAAACTCTGTGAGACACTGAACCAGCTGCTGAAACTTGGGCCTCTCCTCCGGGTCCAAGGCCCAGCAACAAGCCATCACTGCAAACCTGCAACACAGAGACACACAAAAGAAACCAGTCAATTATCTGCATGCAAGAAATGTCACAATAACGTTTTCTGTGTGGGGGTGTGTGAGAGAGTGACAGAGAGAGAGAGAGAGACTGAAACTGGCTTCAGACTCGGGTCATTGTATTCACCTGGTATACACTTTACATTTTGTACTGAAACAGGAGCTGCCTGTGCAGTGCTGATATAAATGACTGAGATATAATCATTTCTTAATCAGTGCTGCCCTTAAATTCTGCAACCTCTAATATTTTTGAAAAGGAAGCCATCGCCTCAACAGCTATTGTACTTAAAAGGAAATCATGTTTGGTGTTTTAACAGATCTCAGGTAATCAGCTCCTTGGTTTCCTTTTATTATCAACAATCAGACTTTTTTTGTGGGTATTTACCACTTGTCAAGTGTTTCTTTTTTTACTCGGTGGGATGCAGAAATTTTTGAGCTCTGACGATCCAATGCTGCTACCAAACTGAAACAGAAAAGACAGGTTTTTTTCTTTTCCAATTTATACCTGTTAGGGGATTTTATCAGGAAGAAAATGACAGATTTGGTGTCACTGAAGCTCAGAAATAAACAGATTTTAGCAAGAAGCCCGACATAATAAAAACATAATATACAATTCATGGTGGAAGTTAGAATCAAATGATGGCTTAGAGTTGCTGGAAGTAAAGAAAAGAGCTGTGATTGTGTATGCAGATCATCAGGGAAAAGAATAACATTGATTATCTTGGTACAGTTCAGTGGTATGCTGGCAAACCTTTGGTCCTGGCATTAATGTGGATGTAACTTTGAAATGTACCATCTATCTAAACATTGTTGCAGAGAAACAATGATTTTAAAGCTACAAGTAACTAAAACGCTGATTTTAAAGTTTCACTTTGGCAGCCATTTAACTCATAAAACTCGTCTCTGTCTATCAAAGCTACAAATAATTAATTTTTTCCCATTAAAATAAACCCCTCCTTGCTTTAAAATTTCTCAGAAGCAACTCAATGCTAGGCTATAGTTATGCATGAAACCCTGCAAGTTTGAATCTGTGTTGTTGAGACCGTCATCGATACACTGCAGTTTGAAAGCTGGAAATGCTCAGACATGGTGTTGATTGCTTGTTTTGCTAATGATGCATCTTCCAGCACATAGAAAACACTACATGGACATGTCAATGGGGTAAAAAAAAAACAAACTGTGATTTTCACCAAAGGATTGCCTTACTTTGTCGTGAACAGTATAATGAATGTTATTTTCAACCATGAATACATATTATATCTATAAGGAAACATGATTAAAGATTATAGTATTAAGATTTCCTTGATAAAATTAAAGCTGTTGATGATAAGGCTGATACACAACAACACTTTAATGGATTTTGAATCCAGCACCCAATGCTTGAACTCTCACTTATTTGAGTCAGTCACGCTTAACAAACTAATCCACCTGGGTGGTCGACCGCTGCAGGCCTGCTGTGAGCCGTGAAAAGCCCTGTTATTGCCCAGCAGTGAGAAGGTGACAGCCTCAGCTTAATATTGAGGAAACAGCCTGTAAATAATAATGCCTGGGTGGGAAAATGGCTGCAGAGGCCACTCCTTCTTCTTGACAGTTGCAGGATGTTGATAAGCTTCAAATTAACCAACGCTGGTAACAGCTGAACATTTCAATTTGATTCAGCTCTCTTATTACACAAACAATCTACTTCTGCTGAAAGAGTGCAATAACAAGCCGGGCTGATGCTAAACACACACACACTTCACTGCAGGAATCTACTAGCTTAGATTTTATGTGCTGATGGGAACGTAGAGTACAAACTGGACGTCAGCCCCAATCAGCCTGCGTGTGTGCAACTTCTACAACACAAAATGTTCAATGAAGTCACTACTAACCAACAGCAGCACAGAGCAAAATTGGTCAATTTGCACTTCCTTCCCAACACGGTAAAATGTTATTGATCGGGGACCAACATGCGGTTTTTCATGCTCCACAGCCAAGTCTTGCAAACATTTCTGATTCTATAATCATCTGTTTGGACACAGTGACCACTTTATTAAACAAAAATATCACGTAGTCTGAACTCGTCATTACACGGGATGCTGTGAGAATTTAAAACTTCATACACAGAAAGAAGACTCATTAAACTGACCTACACCTTTACCAAGTTCTTACAAAAAACAGGGAAGGTATTGTATTTGTGTGTCCTTGTGTGTATATATACTCTGAAAATCCACTTACAGTTCATCTGGACAGTTGATAGGTTGTGCTATTCTGTATCCATCCTTCAGGTAAGCCGACATCTCGAAAGGGTCGATGTCCACGTAGGGGGTCTGACCCAGAGTCATCAGTTCCCACAGTGTCACTCCGAAGGCCCACTGTAAACGCACAACACACGATTAACAACGGCATCATTTGTTTAGCGTTCATTTATAACATTCTCTAAAATGTGATCAACACAAGCTGGTGCTTTAATATTAAACAGGATAAGCAGAAGCAAAGTTTGTATCCAGAAAACCAGCGGTGCCCACATGAACAATGCAAGGAAACTATGTTGAAAAATGTATTTGGGATATAAATCATTGCTGCACATTTTTGTTGGGAGACTGAAAGTATAAACAGCAGGGTGCTTGTTCTGTTTAGGGAGACTGTGAGTTCAAGTTGCCGGAGAGTGTTTTTGTTCCTTCTGACCCCTGAGGAGAGAACAAGAAAAGAAGGACTTCATTTTAAGTGTGAACAAGTGTTGTTGTCACTGTTAACCCCAAACTAAGGTCACACTTAGAAATAAAAGAACAGTACAGTGGGTCCTGACCTTGCAATTGTTATTTGGAATTTGGGGAGTGATGCCAGCTCTTATCTAAAATGAAAACTGTCACAATCTGATTTTAACAACTGAACAGACTCAAGGAGTTTTGTTCCAATTTACCCGCTTCTGCCTTCCCAACAATCTGAGAAATCTGGTGTGGGACCTTCGTCTGAAACAATGTTCTGCCTAGATTATTTGTTAATGTGAGGGGTTTACAGATCCAATTTTAACCCTTTGAACCCCCAAATCCCCTGGAAGGTTTAAAACTGCACTCTTTCTCAGAGCCACAAACTGAGAATCGTCCGATTTTCAACTTTCCAAAAGTCTTTGAACTAATCATGTGATGTGTTTTGGTCTGAAAATAACGAATCTAAGTTTAAAATTGTGAGTAAAAATGTGACAGGAGCAAAAGCTGGTTACTATTCAGAGGGTTTAACCTCCCAGACTGCTCATAGACTCATCAGGGTTGCACCCATTGTGTCAAACATGTCTGATATGTTGAAGTGAAAATCTGGGTGGTTATGTTTATAAGTCTGGTGAATCTTTAGTGTGTGGTGTGTCATTATTTTCCAATCTTTCAGCTTGTGCATATTTGAGATCAGTAACAAGAATATCTGAAAGGTTTCTCCTTATGTGAGTGATGCAACCTGATTCACATCTCCTTCAGTCTGAGAGCAGCATGAGTGTTCAATAGGGTGACAGGGACCTTTAAGGAAGAGCAGGCAGTGGTTAAGAGCAGAGGGCAAGGTGACAGCCTGGTTTCTCAGAGGAAAAACGTGTTGTACAGTAATCCACCCACATCTGCACGTAGACCACTGTCAACATTCCCAACAAGGCCTAAACATGCCAGTAGTATCTCTCCCATCCTGTCTAGCTTGGTATTTAGTATTTATGTGCGTAACAGTGATGCACTGATGATGCTATACAGCTCCAAGTACTTGTCTGGACTTCCCCCAGTTAGTTGGCTGTTATTGTTAGCTTTCTGTTAACTGTAAGTGCCATGATTGCCATGATGCAGCGTGACCATAAGAGGAATGCTGAGGGGTGGGGGCATGTCTGGCTGGTGTCTGACTGGTGTCTCTAAGGATCTGTTCAGCTTCCTGAATGTCTCCGCTGCTCCCCGCTCTGCTCTGCCGGGACAGGAAAGAGGGAAGAGCCACCCATGGTGCTCAACACTGCACCACCCTTCCCTTTGACACCTTGACCAAATCACTAAGAATGGCTTGAATACAGGTGGTGCCATTTCCTGGATCGCCTATCATGTTTCCTGTAAATGCATTTTCTATTAATGTAGATACCAGTCCAGAGAGACAGAAAAGGTTATTTTTGATAGTTTTTTGGTGTCAACACAGCACGAATGTAAGAAGTAAAGTGAATATCTGCAACTGTATTTCTTACCACGTCACTTGCACTTGAAAAGTCATTGTTGAGCAAGCTTTCCAGAGCCATCCAGCGGACAGGCCGGTTCTCATTATCCCCCAGACAGTGATAATCCATAGGAAATAGATCTCGAGCGAGGGCATTGTCTGTAATCTTCACTTGCATGTTGTCGTCAATGCTGTCAGAGGAGGGGGACGAGAGAGCAAAGTCGACGTCTTTATTTTGTTAGTAATTACATTCCAAAGCAAATCACCTGAAAGCTGCAGGGAATAGTGGAGGACAGACTGACGACAGCTCTGAGTCTGGTCAGGGACACTTACACGCAGTTCCTCGCGGCGAGGTCTTTGTGAATGACCTCCCTGCGAGCCAGGTAGCTCATTCCGCATGCGATCTGAATGGCCATGTACACCAAGTCTTGCTGAGAGATGGCCTGAAAGGAAATGAGGAACAAACAGAGACAATGTGCAGTTGAGAGACAGAAGCAGGAAAAAACAAAAAAGAAAAAGAGAGGAGGGAGTGGGGACAAGAGGGGGCAGCTGACGGTACTTTACACAGTCAATTATGGATCAAAGATGGGAGGTACCTATGCAAAACCTATAAATTCAACTGTAAGGTTAGTCAGCTGAAAAACACGACCAGGGTTTTTCCTACACAGAGGAATTTTGGCATTCCCAAAGAGGTTTTACCCAGCCCCAAAGGAAAATAATCAGTATATTGTTAGTTGGGTTTCATTCACCCAAGCATACTAGACTATTTTTGTTCATTTCATTGCTTTTTGTTAAACGCATACCTATCTTGCTGACTGTCGTCAGAAGGCACCTCCTGGAGGCCAATTCTAAGCCATGAAAAACCCTGATGACTTGTTTAAAACAATGGTGCTGCCCTGAATCAAACGCCTTAAAGGTACTTGGTAACATAATTATCAAAACCCAATAATGCAAAAAATATTAAATACAAAGCAGCTTGGCTCAAGGGATGGCAATGCTGGCTTAACAGTCCTTCAATCCTCTAATGGTAACCACAGGTTGCTGATTTAGCTTTTAAAGATATACGGCCATGAAATTTAGTACACACATGCTGTACAATGACCAACCACAACACTAAAACCATCGGTCTCCTATCGTGTAAGTTCCACTCATGCTGCCAAAACAGCTCTGATCCATTTTGCACCAGGATGCTAGCAACAGATCCTGGGTCCTGTGGGTTGTGGGTTGTGGGGTGGAGCCTCCAGTGGATCGGGCTTGTTCCTGGTGCATTCCAGGGATGGTCGATTAGATTTTAAACTGGGAAGTTTGGAGGCTCAGCCAACACAGTGGGCTCTTTGCCACGTTCCCCAAACTGCTCAGGAGCAGTTTTTGAGGTGTTGCAGGGTGCATTGTCCTGCTGTGGGAGGCTGCTATTGGTGAGAAGGGAGTGTTTTCATTCTGCAACATTTTTTGCACAACCTAATATTTCCCAGAAGTATGCTGCATTGTGAGATAAGATGGTGGTTTTAATGTTTTAGCTGATTGTTGTAGGTTCTCCTCAGGATAAACTGCAATCATTTTGGTGACCCTTAACCTTCTTCTCTTGTACCAGCTCCATGTACTTATTTAAGGTAATTAGCAGATTCTGCTAAAATGCAAAACCATTTTTGTGCAAACATGCAAAACTAAGATGGTGACCATGGTAAACACTTACTTCACATCAGTCGATTAATCTGTTGATTATTTGATTCATTGTTTGGTATAAAATCCATCATCAGTGTTTCCCAAAGCCCAGGATGATGTCCTCAGATATCTTATTTTGTCCACGAACAAAACAATTTAGTTAGTTTACTGTCATAGGAGTAAAGAAACCAGAACACATTTACATTTAAGGGGCTGGAAGAAGAGAATGCAAACATTTCTTCTTAAAAAATACTCAAGCTGATTAATTGATTCTAAAAATAGCTGCCAAACAATTTAAAAGTTGACAACTGAGAGATATACTCTTCCAGCTCAAGCTGGCTAAGTTACTGAAAGCACGTTATCATGCTGATATTAACATGTAGCTTGAAAAATCACTCGATCTGCTGTGCAAAAGCTAGATTATATTCGTGTCGAAATTGCAAACTCACATTACTGACATTGCTTAGTAACTTTGTATTCAACGGAAGGAAGAAGGTGGTCTGACATGACACAAAAAGTTCGTTATTTGAAGGTTAGAGCGAGTCTGACATGAAAGAAAGTTGTTTTCTTTGTGCTCTGAGCTACTGAAGGGCTTACAGACAATAGCTGGGTAGCAGGTGTGTCAGAGAAAATCCCTAGCAGTGTGCACAAAGATGACCCCTGACTGCTAACAGAGTGAGGCAGCTCCAATAATGTAAACATCCTGTATAGCTGAAAAGACAACAGTGAGTTATAGGAGGGCTCCTGAAGTCACTGCTCAAGATATTAACGTGTATATCATATCTTGTATCGGATCTATTTCAGTCAGCACAGTCTTTGGCTCACATACAGAGAGAGGAAATGCTTTGGGTGTTATCTTATCTGCCAGTGGACACTGTGATATGGCCACAATGAATTACTCCCTACAACACAGGAAAACAAAGTCTTAGGCAACCAGTGAACAAAGATAAGAAGATTTTAGGTCAACTACTCAGATGTGTGAACCAGCGAGTCTAGCAACATGCACACTAACAGTTATCAGTGGAAAAAATGACAACTGTGGAAAAGGTCAACACTACACTCTTTTCTTCTCCTCACAGTTGCACCTTCCAAACCAGATGTTCACTTTCAGAACAAATGCCACACCGCACTGTTGTGCTCTCTCAGTGCTTTTCCCAGAGCCTCGTCTCAACTGTACCGATACATGGCTGATTTATAGCTTGATGTTTATTGCAGCAGCACAACTTAATGACTATGTCTTTGTCTCCCACAACTGCCAAAAGTGCTAGAAATCGCTGAGAAGGAAGGTGCTGATGTGTTACCCGAGACTTTACAAAGGGGTTTTGATTAATGCAAATGGTTGGCAAGCTTCATCTTGTGATTGCAAAGTGTTTTGCTACATCTGTATTTTAGAGTTGATTGATTGGTTGGATCTGTAGTGTGGCTCTGCCAAGCACATCAAAGACTCCCTGAGGTTAACCTGTACAAAAGCCTGATTGTCTTTA
This sequence comes from Amphiprion ocellaris, assembly GCF_022539595.1. Classification (NCBI taxonomy): domain Eukaryota; kingdom Metazoa; phylum Chordata; class Actinopteri; family Pomacentridae; genus Amphiprion; species Amphiprion ocellaris. Next base: position 32,085,823 of record NC_072767.1, on the reverse strand, counting down.
CATAGCGAAAAAAAATCTCTGCCCTGAGCACCAGCTTTTTGACTATATCAAGTCTTTCTAATCATAGTGTAAACAGTAGTTACTGTAGGTGTTACTTTGTGTTTTTGTTTCCACAAACACACAAAACCTTCTTTCAGGCTTGACACTGGGATGGATGCTGACTTTTCTGTCAGTTCAGGGGATTTGTTTTAACAGCTTTATAAATGGTACACGTGGTTTTCACTGGGGCATTTATCTTAACAGTTTAACAAACAAATGTATGCTGAGTTGAAGCCTCACCTGTGGGTTGTTTGCCTCAGCTAGCTTGCACTGCCGCAGGAACAGCTTGAGATTCCCCCAAGCCATGAAAGGCAACAGCACCATTGGCTTCTCTCCATCCTCTATGCACACATGGCTTATGGGCAACAGATTTCTGAAGGTGGACAGAGACAGGAATAGTGTGTAACAGATATTATTTTCTGTGTATGTATATGTGTGGAAGTCACATCAAAAGGGTTCTAGGAAGACGACAGTACACGTTAAAGGGTCATCCAAACCACTGAACAGGAAGTGTTAGCAAACCTAATCATTGTGCTGACCACAGGAAGACGAAAGAGGAAGGAATGGGCCAGCATGACGACAATCTTTCCCACATGAGAAAAGTATAGTGCATTGGCAAGGCTGTTGGACATTTAGATTAAAATTTGCTGAAAAATTCCACAGTACAGTGTGCAAGTGTTACACTGAGGTCAGAAAATGTCGGTTTAGTTTCTGTCAGTTACAGTATCTGTTCTTTTCAATGGTAACGCAATTAGTGGTGTTACTTTCATAAAGAGAAAAGAGCTACATCTTTAGTCTCCTAGGATTAACTTAATAGTTTTTGGCTGCAGGTGTAACAGACTACCAGTGAACACCCCCACATTTTCACAACTTTGAACTGTTTCAACCTAATGTAGACTGCTAGGTCTAATTCATCTCATGTTCTCATGTTCTCATACAGAACATTTACTCAGCGTCAACCCTAAACCAACTGACACCATGTCAGAGAAATCATTGGTATGGCTGCATTTTACTCAACAGCAAGAAAGTTGAGTGTGAATTTTCCAAACACATTTTGCATATCACAGCTCAACAACCAACATGGCAGATCATTGTAGCATGGTATGCTTAATAATCTGCTTTATATTACTAGTTTAATAGTTCTTTTTCTGGGATCATCGGTTGATATAGTTGTATTTTCAGAAAACTTATGAATATGGGCTGGTGTATGCAGAATCTGGTATTTCAGTGTAAAATAACCAGGGTAAAAATATTTAATATGCTGCAAATACAAGCTTCTTATGTTGATTTAAAATTAATTCATGCTAATAAGGCTTTCTCATGTATGCTAAAGTAGAGTACAGTCAATGCATATGTGTAAACACAGTGCAGGTCAATACTGTGGTTTGGGCATGCAACAGTGGCTTGGTGGTCTAAGACACAAACCATGCTGGTGTTAGATCATTCTGAAGCATTTTTTAAAATGATTATTTAAATTAATCAACCACTTTACCATTCCTGTAAAATTATCCAAAAATGCTTATCCAGGACATAAACAAAATAAACTGAAAGCTATTACTAAACCACATGCACGATTCTGGTCTGTTTTGAGACCAGATGTTTCTCTCTTTAGAGACTCTGGGGAAACATGGCCAATACTGAGCAACTCTTGAAGAATTTTATCTTTGGCCATAACAAGAATAACCTTGAATGACATAATTTCAGGCTCTAATAAAAGGTGAAACTTAGAGGTATCATTGTCCATGTTTGGACTCACCATCATTGCTGAAACAGAGAAAAAGAAGTATAGAAACACTATAGTGCTATTTTCTCTTCCACTTACCGATGATGAAGTCCACGAAGTTTGCAACTTTCAGTCAACATCATGGTCACCTGCACCTCAGAGGCGTGATCTGAAGAGACAGTATTTCATTTTTAAAAAAGACACTAGAACAACTAGTCAGATTTGAAAAGGTAAGGACACATTTACTCTCTGACCCCGTGTGATGTTTGATTTTTATCTGTTTCATTGCACAATCCCTCTGCCAACAGTCATTTGTAGTGGGAAACTTCAGAGGAAAACTGACTTGTGCCCGTTTTTAATCTGTGATTGCAGCTTTGCCATCGTCTGGTACTTATGGAAAGCAGCATTGTTCCCTTCCCAAAAGGCGTATGGGGAGGAAGTAAATACTTTAACAAAGCCAAAACTGGCATGAGGATATTGTTCACAGATCAGTATCCACTCCTCCCTGAGTAAACATGAGAGAATGGAGAGGTCAGAAGGCAACTGGCAGAGAAAGCTGACACATGCAGCTAACAAAGAACCTGACGGACCCACATCAGGGAGCCCCTCCACTGGCATGCAATCGCATTGCATGAGTAAGACTTCTAATTAATGTACCGACAAATCTGGGCGCTTGTTTACAGGTTTGAAAACCATGTATGGACATCTGCTGAAGCCATCAGAAGAGCACCTACTATTTCGGATTGACAGTGTTTAGTTCACAATCTACAATACTCACCACCACTGCTCTGTTATTTTAAAGGAACGCAGACTGTCAACTGAACTGTTATGTCTCAGTCCTTCACTATCCGTCGTACGTCTTTGGCATGGGTCATGGTTATGTGCACTTAAAGAAACCAGGTTACAGTTGGCTTATTCCAGGAAGCGGATTTCCTAACCATCATACAAATGAGGAATCTGCTTAAGGGAGTAGACAAACCTGATTTCACAAGAAAAATTTCCCCTGAAAAACAGACAGTTATGAACGTAGTGTGGCTGGATGAAAGAAAGTCCACACATATTGCAAATAAAACTGAAATGTAATAGCAAGGAGCATGTAGAAGCCTAAAAAATTTGTCTTCCACGGTTGAACCAATGCTTCTAGTGTGTGGGTAAGAAGGCAGCATATGGTCAAAATCACTGAACCAAGCTTAAAAATGTGTTGGGGTATAAAATATGCCTTGTTACTGATCGCTACATGTACTTGCAGATTTGCGGTTACCAGGTTGCTATAGTACATGTTCCTCAGTTACTTGCATAACCTGATTTGTAACCTTTTGACTCAAATGTAAACACACCAGATCAGTTAACACTGATAGGAGAGATAAACTTACAACACAGTAGATGATACTTTGATTTCTTTTAAGAGTGTAGATACAACTGTGTATTACAGCTGGAACAGAGTGCATACCTTTTACTGTCTTCACAAAGACTTGCTTTTCCTTACTGGGGTCCTTTTCATCCAGCAGCACACCGTGGAAGATGCGGCCAAATGTGCCTGTCAAAGACAAACCACAAGTTTTTATCTGCAGAAAAGGGCAAGAGTGAGAGAGCCAGAGGCATCTCCTTCAAAGACTGAAATGTCACCTCACTCACTGGCCGCCATGCCTGGCTGCTCTGCAGACAGAGGTGGACAGGCTCCTGCTTAAAATGCTTTGTCTCTAAATGAGATTTGGCAGTTCTGGCTCCTGTTTCACAGACAAGAGCCAAAACAAGAGCAGCTCAGTGGAGCTGAGAGGACCTTTCATCACTTAGAATGATTCAGAAATACGTACGATGTGGAAAGGCCAACTGAGCGCGTTCATCATCTCCTTTGTCTAAACTGTCACCCCGTAGCTCCAGGACTTTTTTGAGGTAAAATGCCATTTCAGAATATAAACCATCAACATAAATTTCGGAAAAAAAAAATCTCAGCCCCAGGGCTAACTTTGCCTTATGTTTCGACAGGAAAGGAGACGAAGCATAACAACAGGGTTAGTGTTGAAGTGTCTCTCTCCCTCCCCTGCCTTCTTCATAAAGCCTGTCTGGACCTGCTGACTCCTAAAAAACAGAACTCCACTCCGACTACATCCCTCTGAGACATGGCCTTGTATGTCTTGTATTTGTTGTTTCTTCTTTTGCATTTTAAAAATTTATATCAAATTTGCTGTCGTTTTGTAGGCACAGTATGACGTATGTGGATAGCTAGCAAGCAGAAGTTAGATAGATGCACAAATACAGATATATGCATATTTATGTTTACTTGCAGATGACTGTTGAGCATACTGAAAATATTAGGTGTTTTTTCACTCCAGGGAATTTGAGGACATTTTAGGGCAGCCTGAACTTTTGTACATGTTTGATGACAAGAAACTTTGTAGAATCTCTTTAAGGGTTATTTTTGGGAGAGAAGAAAGTACCTGGTGCAGGGTCGGTAATTTTGAGCAGTCCTGAAACACTGCTGTGGGTCCCAGTGCGGATTGTGAAAACTTCAAGAGGCAACAAGTACCGTTTTTCTGCCCTCTCGGTCTTTAAAGTAAAATTCACATTATATGCAATATAACAAGCCTGTTAAACATTCTCATTGAACTGGAGCTACGTCTATTAACTACTATTTTTTGTTGTTTTGGGGCATTTGGAGTTGACATCACATTTAAAGGTTGAAAGTGTTGCTTACGAGGACACTGCAGCCTATGCTAATACTAGTTCCAAGATGTTGACCCTTGTAGCTGCTTTACGTAGTATGAGGTGTGATCAAGAAGTTTTGAGACTGCACCTGTAAAAAGCAAAAAACCTAACTGCTTTAAATTTGGATGCCCTCCCCTTCAAAGCAGTGACCTTGTGCAGCGATACACTGCTCCCAGCGCTCCTGTCAAGTTTGGTACCCTTTCTGGCAGTCCTGTTTAGTCGTCTTCCAGGTGTGCAAGTGTGATTTCACCACGACTTGCAGTGTTTTCTTAATGGGACTTGAAGAGAGCATTCAAAACGCAGCAGAAACACTATTACTGCACAAGGCGACCAATTCAAAGGGGTTGGTGTTCAAATTCCAAAATGTTTTTGCTGTCTATAGGTACATTCTCCAAACTCTTGATCGTACCTTATATTTACATTCAGAGAAATCTTGAACTTAATACTTCTGGAAAAAAGCACCAGAGAAAAATACAAAAATAAATTTAAAAAAACTTTAGTTGTACAAGACAAAGTCATGTAATGTCAACGGAGTGGGAAACAGCTATGATAAAGTTTTAACAACAGGTTCTTTGAAATCTTGTTAAGTAGACAATCAAGCTGGCAGATCTGTGAGGCTACATCCAGACAAATACTAACATTGGCACACTGACCAAATGAATATGCTGAAGACGGTAAATTCAAGTCTTAGGAATCACGAATGTCTGCACATCTCAGAGATAGATGTTTAAGTCTGGATGCAAAGTGGTGAAGCAACTCACTGACACAATATATTTTAATATTTCTTTCAGACTGAGAGGTTCCATTGTAACTTTTGTATTGTAAACAGTCCTACTCAAAAACAGGTTAAAATGAGTATTTGAAAGCGGAGTACTGCATGCGCTACATCTAAACAGAAGCAGTGACTATAAACCATTGAAAGCTGTTAAGTGGCAGTAAAAACAGAACACCCACACTTTTCTTCTCCATTGCATTGTATTTACCCTTGGGTAATTATTACATCATACATACAGCAACACTAAACCCCAGTGTGGGCAATTCTCCAGAAAGTGAAGTACAGTCTTGTTCAGCACCAATACTCCATGACGATGCTAAACCGCCTTCAACAGCAGCCAGGGTCCATTTAACGGAGCCAAACTGAAGCCCAAAAACACCTTTAATACAAAGCCAAATAAAGAGATTTTTTAGGGTCTTTGATAAGTTTTTACTGACACTGATCTCATGAGGCATGCTCATACTTTGTCGGGAACTAAACAGCATTCATGTTCACAGGTCACTTTTTTTTAAAATTAAAAGGCACAATATGCAATACTTAAGAATAATGACGGTGCCTATAAACTAAAGTTTTGTGTCTCATTGTTGCTAATAAAAAATCTAAAATGAAAAACAAGCAGTCTTTACAATTTTTTTTATTCTTTCACTACTGTACCTTAGATTCATGCAGCGTTTACCTTATTAGATAAAAGTTTGAATAACTTCTAAGTTTCCTTGCAGCTGTTTCATACCTTCAAATAACCACAGCTCACAAGCTGCAACAACTGCTCAAGGAATCTTGGTTTACCAGCACCACACAGCCTTCAGTTTAATACCAGTTTCACAGGTAGATTGGCCAAAGGAAAAGGTGGATTTATTTGTGATTATATAATGCCATAATTTGTGGTACTTCCACAGCAGTTTATACCAATAACAAGCAATATTAAAATGAAAATGGATGGATTAACCAAATTAATGCTATTAATAAATTAAAAGACTTTAAAAAAATCACTACTTGCCCAGTATGAAATAAAAGCTTTCCTAGCTACTCTTGCTAGCTCCAGTGACTACTGGTGGTGATAGATAGACTGTAAAGGTTTCCTAAACAGCGGTTTTAAAGCTCAGTGTGGTGATTGAGAAGTTACAAAAGAGGTCACCCAAAGCATCACGTCCTTATTTATGCATAATGTTAAACCTTAACACAATTTAAATGTGTGAGTGATGGCACACTTGCCATTAATGGGTAAATTAGGTATAGAGACAAAAATAGTTTTTTGTACTTGGCTGTAAACATGTTTATTTCTGCCGTAAAATTAACCTTTTTAACTTGGGGTCAGTGGGGATTGACTTGCATTTGGATCCAGCCTCCAGTGGCCATTTGAAGAAAAACAGTTTTTGGGACTTCCACATTAGCTTCATTTTTCTGCACTTGATTTCTATTGACATATTGTTTTATTGATGTTGCTGACTTCACGAAAAAGAAGTTGCAAGTTTTTTGAGCACCTAAACCACTGCTTCAACAACACTACTTTCTTTTTATGAAAGTATATCATCTCCTGACTTACCACAGTCGTGCATAAAAACTGTTTATAGGCAACATCACTGCTTTCAGTAGGCAAGGAAATATATTTAGACTTATCCATTATAGAGTAAGTCTTCTGAACACTTTTTAAAGTCCTTAGCATAGAAGAATTTATGCTGAATTGAGTACAGTTGGAAGTTGCTCAATTTAATAAATTTCACATAATAATTACAGCTAGAAAGGTTCATAGACACGCAAAAAAAAGATTCTTAAATTAAAATCTTAGGCTTCTAGAATAGAATAGAATAGAATAGAATAGAATAGAATAGAATAGAATAGAATATTCTTTATTGTTATTATACAATGTATAACAAGATTGCAGAGCTTCTCCTTTATAGTGCAAGGAAATCTTAAAGTAGTGCAAAAAACAGTCTATTTACATATATACAGTATAAATAACGGAGATAAATAACGGAGTGAATATAAATATTCTATTCTATTCTTCTATTCTATTCTATTCTAATTTTGTCAGATTGTCAGGACGCCTCTGCACCTCTGTTCAGAAAATGTAATATACTTTCAGTAGGTGACAAACACTTAATAGACATGAGTTAACATGCAGAAGATGGTCTTGTTATTTTGTTTTCCGTCTCCTGTCAGAAACTTCTTTATAAATCTCATATACATTTTCAGTCCATTTTTATAGGATTGCTGTCAAGACCATTTGCACAGTATTGCTCTGTTCATTCTTTGAGCATATCACTATTCCTTTTATTCTGGTAGCATTTGGAGTACTCCACGTTCTTCATACTCAGTGTTTTATTTGGAGAAGATTTGAGGGTATAAACTTGTGGCTTTCTGACTCATGTTGCTACACATTTTACTGTTTGGGTTTCCTCTTTCTGTTTTCATGTAACAAATAAAATCATAAAAATAAGTACAACTTTTCAGTGTGCTGAAAAGTATATTAAGTTTTTAAACCAACTTTAGAGAATAATCCTCACAAATCAGATAAATACTAGGTTAAAGACACATTTACCAACATGATGTCTATGTATGTTTTTTGTGATATATGATGTTAATAACTGCAACTGAAAGCCTCTCCACCATTTAAAACCACATCTCACAAACAACGTCAGACTCCTGAGCAAAGTACAGGGAAGAAATGTTCACCGAACCACATGACACAACCTGCGGTCTCAGAAAGAGCTGCTCAGAATTGTTGTTCCACTTTTCGGTGAAAATGTGAAACTGACACTGGGGATCACATTCTTCTGAAGAATATAAATGTAAATCAAGCAAATACCTTCATGTAAAACATCCCGTAGTGTGACTCTCTCCCTTGAGATTGCAATGTCTTTCACTTTAGCTTTGGCCTCCATTAGAGTAACACTCCTCAGGTCGTTCTTCTCTATACGGAGAGATGGGTAACCTGTGAGGACAGAAAAATACAGACTCACATTAAAAGCACACCTGATCCAAATGTAAGCAAAACCAGCAGAAAATGATAGACAGGTCTTTTAACCTGGATTATATTTAGAAAACTACCTGAGGGCTTTTATTTTGAATGGCTTTTGACAAAGTCATTTTTGAAATTCAAGGGAAAGGCTTGCTCTAAAACATGGGGAATCTTCATTTGAATTCTAAAAAATCCAGCAAGTTACAAGAAACAAAGTCAGCAAGACATGTACAGTACCTTATACGTGTTGCATCAATGCAACTTCATGCAAAGTCCTGTATTACAGCACTTCTATTACATAACCTCCCTATGTACACACTGTCATTGGCTGCTGGCTTACTGCAGAAGGAGCAAGTCTGGATACAAAAAAAAACACACACACAAAGTTCCTCCCAGTGTCTGCACACAGATGAACATTGCAAACACAACCTCATTATATCAGCATACTCCATGTGTACACAACATGTCAGCGATGAGAAATAACTCATCAAAAACTCCTGCATCTGCAGCTTGCAGCTAGCGAGGACGACGGCCAGGCTGAAGTGTGTGCAGCTGCTTAGACAAACTGTGGAAAACCAGATGATGTATAGAAACAACAGAAATCTCACTGATAAAGTTGCATCCACAGACACTCAATTTTCCTCTGGGGGACAACAGCTTCTTCTTGCACATTTGAACTATGTCTGACAGTTTGCCATAAAATGTGAGTTATATTTGAGAAGAAATAGAGGTCAGGTTGAAGCTTTGATCTCAAGATGATACTTAAAAAGCACAATAACTGACACAAAAATCTCTAAATCTCTGCTGCTGCATGATAACAGTGCAGTAAAACTACAACACAGTGCATATCAATGCCGCCCTCTAGAGGTCAAAATATGAGCGCTATTAATTTTTAACAATGTATTAAAAAGGAATACAAGTAAATAATGAACCTTGAGATGCAGCAAAGGACAAGGATATAGCAATTACAAACACCACAACAAATACTATGATCAGGCCGCCACACAAAAGAAAACTAGGGTTCAAAAATGTATAGAACTGATTTTTTTTTCTGTTGTGTCTCTTAAAAGTAAGAGCCCGTTTTTGCTTAAAAACATATATAATATTAGGGCTTTGGAAGTCATTTCCAATAAAGCGCTTTTGTTCCACAGAATCTACACAATAAGTTTTTCTTTTCTTCCAGCTATTAGGAGCTTGCCCACAGACTTAAGTAGATCGTATTTTGTAATTTATAAAGCACTTTACAGACTCTAACCTGCTTACAATAAGTACGTAATACATAAATAATGGTAGCTGTAATATGAATGTTCTATGTCTCAGTGAATCAAGTCCCTGGTGATTTTAATATTCACTTACTCAGTTTAAGTAATGGTCAGTTAAACCGATGGACAAAATAGTATGACAAAATAATCCTGCAGGTGTTTGTAGGTATTTAATAGAAAATCTTGAAGAATATTTGTTGTTATCATTCATCAACCTTTTTTGGAGTAAAAGATATGATCAAACTACATCAATGGTACCAGAGAATGTTCAGCATTTTTCTCTTAAAAATGACTCATCGGTCAAAATTGTTGAATACTGAATAATAATTGTAACTGAATAGGTACTTTCAGTGACAATTTTGCTCAATTCCAAACACCTACACAAGCACTCATGTAACTTGCCAAACAAAAGACACAAAGAATGTTAGTACAAAGCAGATGAGATGCATTGGACCAGGATCTGAGGCTTGAATCAGCCACCAGGAGGAAGGGAAGCCTTTAAAAGAATGAATTTCTATAAGGTTCCCTAACGAGAAGCACAACATCAGGGTAAATAGCTGCGACCACATACAGTGCCTATTCAAGCAGTCTAAAGTCCAGACAACTGGGATCAAAATATGGTTAAAGCGTGACAACAAAATATTACTACTGAGACTGGACTTGTCTCTCTGAGCTTCACTGGAACTTACTTTTGGTTTCATTGGGGGGAGCACCAGGGTTTTGGAAGGAGGAGGCAGCAAGCTGGAGAATGGGTGCAGAACCAGGGTGATTGTCTGATGGCAAGAGGAGAAGGACGGGGAGTGGAGGGTGGGAGAAAGAAGTGGTTTAATGGATAGCTCACACAAATTACAACATGACCTGAATGGATGAATGGATGTGTACAACTCTTGCTGTAACTTCACAGCTCATACACTAAACATCCATCACACCAGTCATGCTTGCAAGTTGGGTAAACTTGCCAATGAGGAGTTGGGTAAAAAAAGAGAGTGGATGGTGGTACAAAAAATAACATTCAGCAGAGTGTAAGACATTAGGAAAAGCCAAGTGGGTCAAACAAAATGCACAAAGGGTGAGATGTGGGTTTTATCCACAAGAGGGCGACAATGGATCATACACTGGTAATAAGACACAAAAGCAGCTGCTGTGGTTTTCCAATGGCTCTCAAAACAAACAAAGATATGAACTGAAAGAACAATTAAGTCACTGTATTTGACGTGACTTCCCTTCCTGGCAGATATATCAGTTCATATGTAATATGAACAGCTACCAAACATTAAGTTGACAAATCACCATCTGATTAAGGCCCATGGATTATTTTGCATTGGATGCTATGACATGAACATCTCAACATAGCTTTTGAAAATGTGAAAATTGGTCAAACGATCATTTTTTTGAAAGTGCCAGAGCAAAAATCTTTCTTTCTAGTAACAGTAGGAATTATTGCCAGACCAGAATGTGTCCTCCTTTTATATTACTGGACACTAAATTAATTTTGATTGTGAATTTTTACAGGCCATTTACCTTGCCGTTATTCAAATGAGCACTTATTTGGTGGAGATGCAGGATGAAACTGGCAACAACAGTTAAAATAAAAAAACTGGCATTCTCCCAAAATGCTTCAGGTTTACAGTTTGTTTGAAAAATGTTTCATTTCAGTGTTGTTTCAGTCAGTGCTACACTTTCTGGCAATGGAAACTGTTGCTGAGTGTAAAAGCTTTCAAAGATCCAAGGCTTCTAAAGCATAGGAGAACATCAGATTATCACAAAAAAAGATGGTTTGTACACTGTACAGAGTTTGGATGGCCGACCAAAGCAGCACAGCACAATACATAAGCACCTGAACAGTAAACACACAGACGCTACTCTGGAAGATGCCCCACCAGAGTTAGTGTTGTTTTTGCAACTTTTGAACAAATTTTGTTCATGTAATTGCTAAATTCATTTATAAAGTTTAAAATTCAAACATAAAATGTACCTAAATGAAATGGTCAACTAGATTTCTATGGTAGGGAAATGCAATGTTTATGTTAATCAACCAAAAGGGTAAACTTGTCGAAGGATTAATCGATAGAAAAATAGTCTTCAGCAGCAACTATAGTGTACGACATACAAGTTCAAGTACAGAAAAAGGTTGTATGAATTAGTAGAGAGCAAGAAATCAGCCTCCTGACTAGTAAAGAAATATTTGTTGAAAAATTAACAGTATTTTCTGAAATCTGGTGACTGTTGTGGTGATTCTTTTATTGACAATCCTTAATCTCCTTTGATGGCCTTCCACTGCACTGTCGCTGTGATTAGAAGGCTAAATCGTGTCAAATTATTTCCACTTTCCACTAATAGAGGACAGATTTACCCATAATTACAATTGGTACCAATGAAGAGAGTGAGGACTGGGTGAGTAATAACAGTCCTTACCTGATGACAACAACCAAAGAGCTCTACTGCAGGAAAAACGCTCACTTACTGATTAAGTGACGGACTGCTAAGAGACTAAATGGCAAAAATATGTTCTCATACTCTAATGCAGGTCTAATGTAGCCAAGATCTAAGGCTTAGCACTCACTATAACCTTGTTACTGTGTGTCAGCCCTTTTTCCACCATGTTCTATATTTACATCAATTTAGAGTTGTTCACTCCCTCACAGCTCCACAATAATGGACCGCTTTTACCTCGCTTACTGCCTGACGCAAAGCACATGGCGATGACATTTACACATCGCTCACACAGTTAATAGGTCACAAGGGTAGAAGCGACAAAAAGAAACAGAACATCACTGCAGGAACTGTGTTTGCCATCTTATGATACCAGTTAAGCTAATTAGGTCATTCGCAGTCAATTATTGCATTTGGAAAAGCATGCACATGTGCAGATGCCAGTGCAAGAAAAGAAAAATGACACAATGATTCGCTGCATGGACTTTTAGCACTGACCTGCTACGTGCATTTTTTCATAATAATATTTGACGTGAGTGTTTGGTTGCTGTTATAGTGGAGAGAGAGAGAGTGAAATGTCTCACTGGTGACTGGTGCTGCGTTGTTTGGAGTGTCGGCTCTCAGGTACTGTGTGGTCTGAGTGGATGGCTGAGACAAACCCTGCGAGCTCCCACTGTCACTCACGCTGAAACACAGAGAGAAACAATACAGAACAGTTATTTGAAGGTACAGAGATCAGCCTGCAGCAGCTTTTTGTTTAATACAAGCCTTGTATGAATGTTTCAGTTATTATCTAGTTTCTAGTGAAGGAAGACCTTGCTACTGTGTAAATAGGTTGTTGATTATTCTTTGAAAATGTAGTTCTTACATAAACAATCATACAGGAGTAAATAAAGGTTCTTCTCCACTGCAGTAACTTGCAAGCTGTTATGAAGTGGTCCCAACATTTGTGCATGTTCTGACCTTAAGAATCATCTTCCACGGCTGTTCATGGGTGAGAAAAAAGTACCTACTCATGTGCACTTCTGAAAAAACTGCTACAGGCTCTTATTACTGTTTGCTTAAATCTGAAAAGGACAAAAAGAACCATTTCTTGTGCTTTCCTTTTCAAGTAGCAGTCTTCTCCTCATTTATGTTGCCTTCAACAATTTAATTTCTTTTTCGCTGAAAAATATATTAAACTGACAATGCAATTTTTGAAAAGGCTGTAATAAAACATGCATGGTCTCTTATATCTGGAGAATAAGACTTGTAGGCATCTTTACAGGTATATGTATAGGTCTCTATGTGTAAATCAACAATTAAGAAACACTGCTACTAGAACTAGGCATAGACCGTATGCAAACAGCTACAGATCTCCCCTGGTACAGCACAGTTCATGCTAATCAGAAACCAAAGTGATTTTAAAATAAAATCAAAGGTTTTAAGATGACAGATCAAAGCAAACTCAATTTTAACACAACACTGCAGAAATTTTATGTAGTGAAAATATCACATAAAAATAAATGAAATTACTGTATTTGACAGGCAAACATCCATCCATCCATTATCTATAAACCGCTTAATCGTCATTAGGGTCGCAGCGGGGCTGGAGCATATCCCAGCTGACTTAGGGTGAAGGTAGGAGACACCCTGGACAGGTTGCCAGTCTATCACAAGGCTACACTTAGAGACAGATAAGCACATTCACATTCACACCTACGGATAATTTAGAATCACCAATTAACCTCAGCATCTCACCCGGAGAAACCTACGCTGCACAGGGAGAACATGCAAACTCCATGCAGAAAGATCCCAGGTCCAGGAGGACGAGGCGATGGTGCTAACCATCAAGCCACAGTGCAGCCCGACAGGCAAACAGTCCTTGGGCAATTTAAAATTGTAACCGTTCCAATGACTAACCTCCCCAAATCAATAGCAAAGCAGTGAGGTGCTGATCTAATTTCATACTGACATCTGATAACCCGTGTAGCTCGGTGCATCAATCCACAGTAGAGATTACAGGCAGTGAGCAGGAGGAAAGCTCAAGTGCAAGTTTCAACTTGATATAATCCTCACTATGGAGATGACCTGTTTTTGTTCAACAGCAGCATTCAGTAGAAATACTATCTTAGCCTTCACAGGTGACAGACACAGGACAGTAAATCACCAGCTTCACTGCAATAATTGTACTTTCTCAGCTGATAAATAACAAAGACTGTGATTTCTCTGTAAGCAGGAGAAGCAAAAGAGCCAAACCTGTCCTCCATCTCCACTCTCTTCATGCTGTGGAGGTGCAGGATGGCCAGGATGATGGCCACGAGAAAGATGACAATGCAGCAGACGCTGACGCTTATATAGAACACCTGGGTGGAGGTGGTGGGGGTGGTCACACCATCTACTGATAGAAACAAGGCATATGCAGACCATCAGACAAAACAACTCAGAAAAACTGAAATAAAAACACACAAAAATAAAATCATCATTACGGAAGCTTCAGCAGTGTTTGATATTAAGTAAGAAGCAGAGCAGAAATATGAGGTAAGGAAAAAGACATGAGTGAGAGAGGGGGCAGTGTGGAGGAGAAACTATAAGTGCACCTCGGGCTCCACTTAGAGTTAATGGAGGCTGGGAATAGTAGTGACTGAGCCCAGGATTCAGTGTCTGAGAGCTTTTCTCATCACCTCTTTAAAAGCCTCAGAGGGCCCCAGGTTCCTCGGGCCTACCCAAGCAGAAGGGACACAACCCACTAATGGTACTTTGTTACTGGGGCAGTGGGCTCACAAAGAGTCTGAATAAATCCTGCTAGATGAGGACGACCACTCCGAGGGGTGGGCGGCTGACAGAGAGCTCTTGAAAACCAGAATGAATCCTTCTCTTTGGGCTTTGAAATATTTCGCTTTGGTTATGGAAGGTTTGACTATAATGGTGAGCCTTAGAGACAGACTTGTCAGTAGTAACTCAGCCTCTGTCTTATCAGGCCGATGCCACCCAGGATGCACGATACATGGAACCACCGGTGGGTATCGTTTGCGTTTAAACACTACTAATTCTGCGTATCGATTCAAGTTCCTAACAATTCTCGATTCCAATTATTTGAGGGGCAGGCGGTTAAAGTTATTACAACAGTAAATCCTATTATTACACTGATGCATAATTACTGTTGGTCTAATGATAAAATATACTACATTATATAAATACTTTCCATCACTTTTAAAACCATAGCATATTATCTTGATTATACTTGTGTGCTTTTACTTCAACCCTCTGAAACCCTGCTTCTGAGGTTTGGAGAAAAAATTACACCATTTAGCAAACAAACTTAAAAAAAGAGAAAGGATTGTCAGATTTTACGTTTTCTGATGGTCCCTGAACTCATCTTTGACATGCTGTTCCATCAGAACTAAATCCACGATTAAATTTGTAATATTTCATTAAAATACCTTTAAAAAATAATCCATTTACACCAGATATTGTAAAGAACAAAAAATACTATGCTCACCAGCACAACCCAGAACCATGACTGACTCAAGTGACAAAACAGTCATGTGAAAAAAATTTCAAGATTTTTAGGCTGAATTGCAGGTTGTGTTTACACAGAGCAGAGAGGAGACAAGTACAGAAAGGAATCAAAAATATTAGTGCTAAAATGTCTAGTGTTTCAAGTATTGATAACAGTGGAGGTACAATAATATTGTACATATTTTTGCCAATTTTTTTTCAGTTTTCATAAAACATACATTGAACTTACTTTTTTTCTTTTTCTTCTTTTTTATGATTCATGGCACTGTAACTGTGTCACACCACACAAAAGACATTTTTGAGGTTTCTCTGCTTCTAGTCATGGCTATGTTGTTTCCATAGAGGTGCAGGACTTTATACAGCAGTGAAACATGAGTCTAAAGGGAGGAAAAATGCGACAGGAGCAAATAATGCTCCAAAACTGCTTGGGGTTAAGAGGGTTAAGTAACATTTTTTGTACACGACTTGTACAATGTAATATTAGTACTCATATTTCACTAAACGATCTGAGTATTTCTTCCATCACTACCCATCTCTGTCTATGACAAACAGTGTACAGAGGAATGTGGAGTTAAGATTACTTACAGTCAGGCCGTGGAAGAGTGTTATTGCTGAGGGAAATTGGAATCTTTGTCTCAGAATCGATTCCTGTTCACAGAGGAAGAAGGAAAGAGAATTACATCAACTCCGGTGACAGTCTAGTCAACAGTATTCAGTCACACAGCTATGAAAGTCAGCACAATGTGTAATGCTGAAAGAAAAAGGCTTGTCTATTTAGTAAAACTAAGGTTGAAGCATTGTTTAGCTTTCAGTCTTTTATTACCACATAGACACTGTAAATTGAGAGCCTTGAAATTCTACCACATCTCATGAACTCAGAGGATGAAGGAATTTAGTCAGAAGCCACAATGAAAAGGAACAGCTTAGTGTGAGATGTAATTTTTGCATACAACATGACAGCAACACAGAAAATGTGGTTGGAGAATAAGTCAAAATGTTGTTCTGTGTAATTTAAAGAAAAAAAGCCTGTCTGCTATGCAATGAAGACGTGGTGAGCATTTAGCTAATTTAATATGTACAAAAATTCCTTCTATCTCGAAAGAGAATAGAAATAACAAATGCCCTCCTCTAAATAGTGCTTAGTCATAATATGGATGCGTGCAAAAGTGTGCAAGACAATAACGAAAGTGAGGATTGTTCAGGACACAGGAACATTCGGCATTTTCCACTCTCATAGTTTAGACTTAGTTTGAGACCAAGAAGCAAAAGATAATAATTTTTTAGCTCCTAAAAAGTATTATGAGCTCCTTGAAATGTTCAAGTAGTTAAAAATTATGATAAGTCACAAAGCTGGAAGCAAACATCATGATTTTTCCTCTGCTAAGACATTATAAGGACCATCCAAAGAAAGGGTAGACAGGGATGATTGCCCAGCGTACATTCTGAGCACCACTCAGGCATACAAAGAATCTGTTCATGCTGCTAATTTGACTCCTGCTTAAAATAAGATGGGAATAAATTGGTTTCCACGGGGCATATGGCAGGGAGCCTCTCGGCCACATATAATTATCTGCAGGCAGTTTGAAAATAGCACCGAAATGAATGCAGAATACAAAAACCTGCACATCTCTCACTGAAACTCTTCAGTGTCACTGACACAGTCTGCTGCCAAAATTAAGGAAATCCTTCAAAGTCCAGACACAATGTACATTGTATGTAGAAAACATGATTTTTTTTGTGTGTCTGAACATAAGATAAAACCACATCTTTCTTAAATGGTAATTTGACTTTTCATGGCTGGGGGGAGCAGGAATACTAGCAAAGAGTCAGCAAGCGCACAGCCATTATTAATTTTACTGATTACACCTGTGTGTATGAAAAAAGCTTTACCAGTAGACAAGTAATGATATTAGTGACAAAACAAACACCTGGGAAGACTGCTACATTTGTTTAGACTGTTAGGTGACGACGGAGAGCCTTACTTTTATAGCACATTTTCCTCCTCTTGAAGTTGAGCACTGTGTAGTTGTTGGCATGGATGGTCAGGTTGAGCT
The DNA here is from genome assembly GCF_022539595.1 of Amphiprion ocellaris. Taxonomy (NCBI): domain Eukaryota; kingdom Metazoa; phylum Chordata; class Actinopteri; family Pomacentridae; genus Amphiprion; species Amphiprion ocellaris. Next base: position 32,068,371 of record NC_072767.1, on the reverse strand, counting down.
GCATTGTTAAAAATGCCTCTTCATCTACTTTTCCTGAACACAAGACGTCCACTCTGAAGACTGTGGAACAAACAAACACACACACACACACACACACACACACACACACACACACACGAGAGAAAAAAAAAATGAAATATGGTCACCTCAGAGATACAGGACATTTGTGATTAATTAGGTAAAAACACATGATATCAGGCTTTATATAACTTTGTCATGAAAGATATTTAAGTTTAGCAGGGTTAGGGTTAGAAATAACATGCGCCATGTTATCATCCCCGTATGATGATAAATAAAAACAATTAATTAAAAGTCAATCATTTAGGGAAAAGTTTAGAGCAAAAGTTTTGAATAGTACAAGATTTTGTTCAAAAGTTACTGAATCTGGCTATTAGCATCTCCACAAACTGCTAAAAATAGCACTTTGTTTTTAAATGGGAGGTTATATACCTGGTTATATTTGACTGTGGTCTTTTAAAACACAGTTTTTTTATAGACTGCGCAAACAAGACGTAATAGGACCATTACATTATAATAGGAGTGTTGACGGACAGATTTTGGTACCAGTGGACAGAGTTTGTTTAACAGTTTAATGGTGTTCCAACTGCTTATGCTTAGCTAACTGGCTACATGGTTGGGGTGTATTTCACCCAAGAAAACCTTGATCAATCAAAGTCATATCTACTCTTCAGCCAATCCATGGTCACGGAAAAAAAATCTGTACGTTAGATCAACTAACAGGGACACAGAGCATTCAATCTGCAAGCCTTATTAGCCTAAGCGAATTACAAATCAGCATAATAAGCTGGTATTTGCAGCTTTATACATTTTTTGAACCTGGCAATTGTATACTGAAATGACAACAACCAACATGCACCTGTTCATACTTAAATGAGTTCTGAAAATAGAAACATATCAAATGGGGATGGCAGCACAAGAATTATTGAGGAATATAACACAGAGAAGTTAACCTGCTGTTTGTAGATGATCTGCCATGTTGGTTGTAGAGCTGTGATAGTCAAACTGTTGTTTTACAGGTTTATACTAAAAATATTTTTAACAAAATGCAGTTACACCAACGACTTCTTCGACACAGTGTCAGTTCAAGCTAGATTGGTGGTTTAAAGTTATGAAAATGTGAGGGTACTCTGTTCCTGCTGCCACAAAAAATAATGGATTAAAGCTAGAAGGTTACTGATGTCGCACTTCTCGCCTCATTATCCTAACTGGTGATTGTCTGACCAATGAGAGTTTGGTCAAATAACAACACATCAATCAACCATTCAAAAAAGACAACATAGAGACTACAGCCCAACTGCTTGGTGTAGCTTTGTGTTTAACAGATCGACATTAGAGTGGTATCAATCTTGTAATCTACCTGCCAGAGAGTGAATAAATCTGTTTCTTAAAATGTCACAACTCTGCCTTTGGAGTGTGGGAACCTATATGATTAAGGAGCAAGAAAATTGTTCCAACAACTTTGACTGAAGTTTCTCAGGAGTGTTCCTCTTTCCCTAAGTTCTCTTATCTGGTTGACACAGAACAGATAAGGTGTGGATTTCCTGACATCACTCTTGAAAGTCTACAAACTAGAGTCGTGCAGGATGAAGGAGTGCATGTTACTAAAAAGGTGAATATTTGACAGACCAGAGGGAGTACGGGGCACCTCCCCCTGATTGGAGATGTTAATCCGTGGTTGGTTCAGGACCACAGGGTTCTCCATGTAGAATGCAAGCCGGTAGTCAACCTTTAAATTAGAAAGAAATGTTTACATTTATGTTTTCTTTACATGTGTGAACAGGTAAGTGTGCACTGAAAAGATGCCGAGGCTTACCTTTGCTTTGGAATACCATGTAAAGTAAAGGCTGTTGGTCTCCGTGGGCACAGGCATGTTGAAGGAGAACGCATAGTGATTCACCACATCGTCTCGCACATAGTAGAGCTCTGCATCGAGGCCTGCGTGAGGATGGATGACACAAAATCGTAGCTGATGAGAAAATGCTGGATCGTTGGACATAAAAGATAATTTACAACAAATTTCCTCATGCAGCCTGAGGAAAATGGTAAAATATCCACTCCAACTGCCAGCTTGGATTGTGGAGGGAGGGGGGGTTTCCCCTCAATAAAAGAGATGGACTAACCACATCTGTTAGTACTTGAGAACTCTTAGTGCCCAAGTGAAAAAACCCTAAAATGTTCAAGTGACGCAACATCCAAAATATGACCACGAAAAAAACACTGGGCAAGGGAAGGGTTAAGACAAGGAAGTAGAGCGCCTCAGATTATTAAAAAAAAAAAAAAAAAAAAAAAAGCAAACTAACATCCACAATCTGTCTAACCATTCAGTCTTCAGTGAGCACATAGCTAAGGAAATGCCGCAGCACATGAACATCAGAAAGCTGAACAGCTTGGTACTGTATGCAGAATTCCTTCTCATTCGCTGTAACAAAGTCAAGGCTTCAAAAAGTTTTTTCCACTGTTTTTGCTTTTTTAGTGCATCAAAAACTCTAATGTGTGCTGGTGAACTCCCCACCCCTAGCCTGGGGCAGTACTATCAGTCCTTGAAGGCGTCTGTCTGGCAGAGTGGGGTCTGTCTATCAGTCTCCAAATATCTAGTTTAAAGAGAGGGGAAGAATGTGCCCAGGCTCCTGCAATACCCCGAGGCTGTCTCAGAGCTCTGGCTCATAGACCTTTCTTACCCCGGCTCAAATAAAAACATTTTCAGGCATTTGCCAACTCAGAGAGGAGACAAGTGTTACATAAACTAGCATCTAACAAGCCAGAAGATGAAGACTGCTGCCTTCACTTTCTGTTAATCATCATTTCTCTCCTTTTAGGTTTTCACAACAATACATGGTTCCAATTAAATTTTGCTCAATAGATGTAATAATAACCATATAACTGATGTCAATAACTTAGAATTAAATCTTCAGCGACTTATTAAATAATTGTCAAATATCAAAACAATCCCCAACTATTTTGGCAATCAATTATTTGATTTGGGCAATTATTTAAGAATAGAGTCTAAATTCTCTAACTCAAGCTTCTTAAATTTAAAGATTTTGTGATTTGTTTGCTCTTCCATGTCAGTAAACTGAATATTTTTGACAATTGAGGAAGTCAACTTCAGGAGACATTTTCTGACAATTTATAAGTCAAACAAAGCATTAGCATTTCATCTCCAACAGCAATTGAACATTGTTTTGCTTTGTCATGTCTTGTTATTGTACAGACCTGTGGACCACTAACTTTGCATTTCGCTTCCAATTTTGTATGAGAATGTGACATAAAAACTAATGACTCTTCAAACAACTAATCAATTTATCGAGAAAATACTCGAGAGATTAATCAACAATGAAAATAACTGCTGGTTGAAGCCCTACTTACAATATATGAAAGCAATGACTATTAATTTTGACTTCTTAAGTGACTTTTATGGTTGCTAGTAAACAAACAGATCTGAGCATGAAAATTGACCCTTAACCATGGAAATGACAGTTTACAGAAAGAAAAAGAACTTTACTAATGGTCCACTGACAATCTTTATCTAGACTTTTCTACTACATCTCTCAGCCTCAAATGTCCCAGAGGCCCAGAAAAAAAGAGTTCCTTTTAAAGACAGCTCCGTGCAAGAATGCAAAATTAATTTGTTTTTGTGTTTTATGTGTTAGCATGTTCATATGGCAGTTTTGTAAATGCTAGAAGACACATTATGAACAAAATGAGATGTCAGTGCCACGAATTCCACCTTGAAACTGCAATGTCTTGATGACAAAGATGATGAAAAGTCTTCTGATGACAGTTATTCATGTATTCTTGTTTTTGTCATTAACTGCACACACATTTAATATAACCTAAAAATCACAAGCTTTGCAAACATTAGTTGCAATGTGACTTTAAACCTGCATTAATTAACCTATTGGGAGCAGTTTGACAAGTGTAAACACAACAGTGACTTCAGTTTGACATGGCAAACGTGTTAACTCACATTAAACATAAGCATACAACTACAATACATAAGGATTCTTGCAAAATTACTAATTTACAACCATAGATGTTGTTTCTAGCCAGTTGTTGCTAAATTTGTTTGTTGTCTAGAGCAGAGCTGGTAGCTACAGTCAGCTTTTTCACTGTAAACAGCTGCTTGCATCTGAAACCCTGGTGATTAGAGCACAAAGCCACACAGTAATAATTGCCTTTCTCATGCTCAACTGTGTGCCTCCCTTGCCTCAACATGTGGCCACACAGCTTTTATACCAATTAAACTATGCAGCCAGGCATAAAAGGCCTAAAGAGGACCAGCGTGGCTCAAGTTTGTGTTTCTCACAGCACCTCAGCCATCCACCCAATCTGCAAGAACTTCAAAACAGGAATCAGGGGTAACAGTAACAGGAGCCTGTCAGTGTACACAGATCGAGGACAGGGAATAAGTGGTTCCTGAGGTTAAGGACGTTGAACTGAATCCCTGGCTCACACACCCTGCTCTCTGAAATGGGAAAACAGCATTACTAGGAGGTGTGTCTATAAACAAGACTTGTGTTTATTTTAGTTTTTGGACACAACATGTAAAGAGCCTCACAACATCATTACGCTGTTGGTTACTATAGATGCAAGAGTATCTAATGCAGACTGCTTAAATGGAAAATACCATCATTTTGAATTCCAGTGTGATGACTTGGCAGCATGTCATGTTTTGAGGGATTATTTCCTGCAGGACATTTCCATTTCTCTCTGTTGGTGTCAAGTCATTAACAATGGCGAGGGCAGAGCACACTGTATCACCTACACTGATCTGAAAACACTCAGCTCCAGCACACTTGATGAAATAAATGAAACAGAGAGAATCATAATGGAATATTTATGTTTGCAGGAATTACTTGTGCATTTTAAAATGTCAAGAGTCATTTTTGAAACTGCATGGAATAAACTCTTTTGGTCAAATTAACCTAAACATAAAATGTATTATGTGACATTTCCAAGGACATGATTTCTGCATGTAACCATTATTTACAGCACAAAAAGCAGTCGATTCTGAATATCATTTTAGTGAATTAGACATAATAACAGGTCAGTTAAGCGAGTAAATTACTGAGAACAAATCAACAGATAAAACTCAAAAACAGCTTGCTACATAGCGACAGAAAGTCATGGGAACAATCTATTAGAATTAGTACCACAGTGTACTGGTATATGGTTTTCATGCACAATAACACGATGTGACAAGGCTTACTAAAAATATAAAGACATGTATTATTATATATCAACAAGGTGACTTGATGACCCGGTAGTATTGTTTCAAAACCAACAGTCACACCAAGGAATCAAAACCTTCTGTAACGACTGAACTATACACTACTTTTATACTTCTACTAAGATTAGCTGGTAGAAACAGCCCTGAGACTTCACATACAACTCTTGGCATCCACAGTGAGAGTACTGCGCATACCTAAGTGGAAAAGTGCAAAGAGGCAAAGGAACCCTTAAATAACTTTTTATTACCTCAGTTTCTATTGTTAGGTTGGGAAAAAAAAGGAAAACGCTTGATCATAAAAACTTCAGCCCTCATCATCATAAAATTCAGCTCCTGTGGGGGGCATGTGGGAAGCTCAGTTATGAAAGGTCAAACCTAAATGGAAGACGGCAATGAGTGATATAATTGAAACAATCAGTCTGGTGTGAAAGGAGTGCACAAAAATATGTGAGATAACCAGCCAACTTAGTCTGTCACCATGTTCAGGTGGTTGGTACTGGTCAAAGTAACACCCACCAAGGTTTCACTGCAAAACATTGCACTCTAACAAGAGTATCATGTCTGATTGTAATTTAGGGAATTACCTTTGGTGGCTGGAAGAACACTGTAAACACCCCGGAGTTTATACGACTCTGAATTGGTCGAACCTGATGGAGACTTATTAGACGTTTACTGGACTCAGGCTTGGCTACAAACTAACTAAGACTATGTCCAAGAAGTCATCTGTGTGGCTGAATTTTGTTCAGATGGATGTCCAAAAAGTGTAAACTTGGAAAGCAGTTTAACAACCAATATCTTCTAAAGACAGCAGGCTAACTTGTCTGCAACACAGTCATCAGTAGTATCATCAGTCGATATTGTTGTAGTGCATGCTAGTTGCCTGGTCGGCTCTGAGTCTGCTATTATTATCTCAGTATAAGGTAATAAGGCTAACAAATCGAATGAACTCAGCGCATTATGACCCATTTAGTTTGTATGATATGCAGATTTGTTTCGTGTGACCATCAACTGGTTGAAGAGTAAATATGATTTCAGTCAGCTAAGACTTCCCTTGGTTTAGTTAGGGCCCTACCAAGCAGCACATTGTTATTACATTATTAAATATGGACATGGCAGTTTTGTACATGACGCCAAAGCTTGGGATGAAATCTAATAATCAAAGAATCCCAGATGCACGACGTCACTGGTCTAACTGAGATTCCACAGCAAAATAATCACATGCTCTCTGCCACTTAAGTCCCCGCTGACATTCCTTAAGTACTGACACATTATTCTTTAGAGCTGCCCAGTACAATCAGTGCACTGCTGTTGGCCACTGAGCAGCTTCACTGGAGTACAATTTAAGCACCTTGCTTAAGGGTACATCAACACTTCTTTCAACTGTGGGAGGGCAGAGAGGATTACTCACCCACTCACTTCCCTCCTCCAACATTTTTCTTATTGAATCAGATGCTGAACCTGACAAGGATACTCTCCTGCTCTAGCTCTTTTAGACAGCATCACATACAAAAATATGCAAATGAGATGAAATTTATCTGCAAATATCAACACAAAACAACCAATTACAGCAACAAATCAATAATAAGAATATATATTTCTAAGGCTCAGCAAAGTTTTAAGTCAACATGCTGTGTTCTCTTGTGAGCTGTGGATCACATTGCACACTTTGAAGGAGGAGAACAAAAGGTGGTAGTGGCCAGGTGGCAAGGTCCAGGACAGATATAACAAAGACCCTCTTGTGCACAGAGTCGACACTATACCTCCCAAAGCCTCCATCCCTGAGTGCTCAGGAGATAAACACTCCCTCCAGCCTCTCACTAGGAAGATACTGGCCATAATAACCAAGGAAGGAGAAAATGAAGGCCCGCGTGAAACTCTATCAACTGGAAACTCTAAACAAATCCAGAAGCACATGAAGCAGCAGGGGGAGTCATGTTCGAAGGTCTAAGACAGCAGAGATACTGCTACACAACGAAGAGAGCTGATTTTGGACTAGGATTGAAAGAAAAATCATTAACAACAGCAAAAGTTAAAATATCTCTAGACTAGAAGTATAGACAGTCAGTAAGCAGGTGAAAAAGAAGAAATGATGCAAAGGCAACTAAGTTATCTGCTTCTGGCATCACTAAGTAAGATGAATCATGGCAGCAAGAATACCACCAACCAAAATACTTGGAAAGTCTGCCTAAGCATATTACGAGTCAAGCACTTTGTAGAACTTGTCCAGAAATGTAGGTTGCATTGCAGCCCAAACTATCAGTGAGACAAGTAAAATTTTGTCACGAATTCGTCTAAATAACCTAAAAACAATGAAGTGAAATGATGGAGACAATGCACATGTATAACAAACTACTCTAACGCAGTTATGAGAAGATACAAAGTCATCAAGTGTCTTTTTACTCTCTGAAACCCAACATCTACCAGAGCCCAAAAAAATCAACAAAATCACAGCCCAAAATTCTAAAAACAAAAAACATGGTCAGATTTTCAACTTTCATGTGTGAGGTACAGTTCCTTCAGGGAAAAATAGCCAACAATAAGCTTAAAATGCTGCCAAATGAAACTGTAGACTTAAAATTGTGATAATTTATCAACCTTTCCACATGTCATTCAGAAATTCATCAATAATAAACTGCTTGCACCAGATTCCGTAAAAAACAACAATTCTGGGCCACTCAGCACAACTAAGCAGCCATGACACACTCAGGTGCAACCAACAGTCATGTGACAAAAGTCAGCATTTATCAGGTGAATAACATGCAGTGTTTACACAGAGCAGAAGAAACAAGGGAAACAGAGAGGAAAATAAAACAGGATCAATAAAATAAATGACTCAAAAGGCTCAAAAACAGTATACAGAGCAGCAAGCTATCAACAAGTTGTTGGAAGATACATTTAGCATGGTGAAATATCCTTCTTGAGTTGGATGGCAGAGTACTACAAAAAATGCCTAGCTTGTAGAAGTCTTAAAAATGTAAGTTAAAATGTATTTTGATTCCAGAAATTTAACATTTTTGTCAAAGAAATGACAAATGAGCTTACAGCGAGTACAAATGTGACATAAGAAAAAATGCCTAGAAACTGCTTGGGGTTTATAGGGATTGTCAACATTATAATCTCTCACATGAAGGCAAAAAACTGTCTTTCAATATCAGCTTTCATATTTCAATTTAAACTGCAATATATTGTAAGATAAACCTTTTTATAAATAGTTTATATATGTTTACATACTGCCCATTAGAAAAAAGTCTCACTGCAGTAGTTTTACAGGACTTAATAAGACCTTAAATAGCTTCTAGCTGAAACTGGTTTTCTGTTTAATATGCCCCACAGTACAAGTCCAAAAACATTCAGAAATATGTGAAAATTAAATCATAGTTGATGTTACGAAAGATGTTCAAGAGAATTTAATTTTGGCTTTGAATCCTTAAATAACCATCTGCGCTAACGTGATGCAGTGTGTTACCAATTTCAACAGCAAATCACCTGATGTGCCACCCAAGTTCACATTTGGTCTGTGTTGTTGTGTCCGCCGAAACACGAATTAGCGGTGGAGTGTCAATGCCACTGTAATGAGTTACTTCATGTATGTCAAACAATGGTCAGTGAAGCTAAGCAGATGTTGAACAGCTAATTTTACCAACATTATTGCAAAGCAGAAAAGAAAAAAGATGCCAGAACATATTGAGTCTATACAGGGAGTGGTGAGAAAACAGCATAAAGGCTACATTGGCATAATACTGGCTACAGCGTCTACAATATTAGCAAGCCAGACATAATTACAGACTATTATATGTTACATTTTGATTCATTAGCATTAACTTTGAGCAAATCTATATGCAATGTTGACAAAGGACATTTATATCAAGCAAGCCAACCACAGTTGTTGCGGTCTGCGCTGCTGGAAGATGTAGTTGCACAGCACAAGGTACACTGAAGAACATACAGCATACAATAAATGCTTAACTATCTATGTGTTTTCATGTGCCTTTTCAATTTGCATGTAAAAAAACTTGAGTGGAAACACTAGCAATTCAGAAAACAAAATGTCAGTATTGCAAAAAAGTTTTTTTTTTTTTTGCTTTGCTGAGGTCTTCTTTGAAAATTTGCAAAAACATATCAGATCAGAACATGAATTCCCTTTTTCCATCTCATCACACTGCATTTTGATTGGTGTTTTTTTAAAACAACCTCATCTCTTCTACTGACCTGATCAGTGACACCCAGCTAAAGAAATAGCATCAGAGTTCTTCCTGGTTCAGAATGACTCTGTAGAGGCAATTATGCAAGACAGTAAACATGACTCCTTCACATATAGTAAAGGCAAAGAGTCTGTGTTACCTTATTTGTCAGAAATCTGGTCACTTTCCCATGAGTTCCAGTCATTTGATAAGTAAAAATATCTATGATGACTGAATAAATGAAACCCCAGTAAACCTCAGAAAACTGGTAGAATTTTTTTTTTTTTTTTAATTCTAATTTCTTCATTTTGGCGCTAGATTTTCCTCTGGGGCATCAATTCATATTTTGTTTTGCAGATTTTGTTTGAAATGTGAGAACTGAGGCTTTTTCATAAGCAGCCACACATCATTCTTGCCAAAGGAAAGTTTAGGCACATGCAATCTTTCGTGCCTCGTCCCAACAGAAATCCACTTTTACAAGTTTCGTTATTTCCAGCAACTACAGAGCTTTAAATCAAAGTGTAAAGTAAAAAGGAAAACACAATAACGATGGAGACTAAAGTTACCATGACGTACGCTCAGCCAAACATCCGGACTAAAGACTACAGCTAAGCTTTTACAGATAGCCTGCAATAGCAGCACTAGATGCAGAAAATAGTCACATCTGAAAGTATCTTAGAGCTAAAAGGGAAAAAAAACACATTAAGTCACAATCTCTGTGGTTTTCTTTGAATCACTTCAAAGAGACCATACATTAGTTTTCCTCTTTTATTTCTTGAAGTGCCCCAAGGGCAGACAAGGATGAAGGCAGCAAAAGGAATCTGAGAAAAGACTGTCTGCCACTGTCCCATTATAGGCACCGCATTGACGCATATTTGTTGCTCAAAGGGGCTCCTTCGTTTACTCAACAAATATCAAATGGTTTACTGAAAAAATGATTAGCTGTGTGCAGCAGAATGACTTCATCATGAGGCGACTAAAGGGTCATTTAGGAGGTCTCACACACACCGTCTTACTCATCTATTTTCGGATGCTGTTTTTCATGGGCAGCTTTGTGGGTACAGCAGCAATTTGAAAGACCGGGCTGTGTGCTCAAGGTCAAATACACTTGTATTTTTTCAGTCAGGCACAACATAGCACCTACTTAACTAAAGCTACCGAAATGTGAAGGCTTCAAAAATATCTGATTTCAGCACCTACTGCTTCACAACAGCATAATTAAATCACTGCAAGTCAAGCATGAGAGTGGTCCAAATAGAATTAGAGCAACGTCTAAAATCTTATGACATTTGATGTCAAATGAACATATAAGAGCGGAAAAAACATGACAGTGTATGTCCGATTGTAACACATGGCCAACAACTTGAAAAATGGGTCGATGCTTTACAGAACCTCCTGTGAGCGCAGTGGCTCTTAGACAAAAGATGTGAAAGCAGGGGCTCCCCTATTCATCCACAGGATCCTTGGAGAATGGCATGAAGGAAATGAATACTGCTGCCAATCACTCCTCACTGTTCACGGACTCTTTTTCAAAGCCCGGGCTTTGCCTTTCAGCTCTTTGGAGGAGGGGAGGGAGGTTGGTTAGCCGACATGTGCTGGACTCTTCAGACTACACGGACAGTTCTACTCACTTGCTCACAAAATTTTTATGAGATCTGTTTTTTTTTTTTTGTTGTTGTTTTTTCATGCCAGGCTGGAGGAAGTAGCCAAACTCTGACCTACTCGCCTGATAGTGCAAGTGGAAAAAATGACCACATAGCTTGAATCCCCCACTGGATGCAACAATGAAGCAATAAACATAGTATCAGTGTTTTTTAATGTGTAATTTCCGGTGGAGTTTGATCAGAATCCGTCAATAACTGGAGTTGCACTAAGCATTTTCCCCGTCCCACAAGCAAAAAACATATTGAAAAACTGATTTTAATCCTCTGAATTCCAAGCACGTTTTGGGGATTTTTGCTACTGTCACATCTTTCACTGCAACATAAAGTCCTGCACCTCTATGGTAACAGTTCATCCATTGCCTGAAATAGAGAGAATTAAAAAATGTCTTTGTGCTGGATAATAAAGTTATAACACATTTTAACAACTACTCAAGTCTAGGAAGATGCTTCACCATGCTGAATCTATCTTCGAGCAACTGGCTCCTCTGTATACCGTTCATGAGCCATGCTGCATTTATTTTATTGATCAAATATCTTTTATTTATACAGAGGAGCAAGCTGTTGGAAGATATTTCACCATGATGAATGCATCGTCCAACAACTTGCTCGTCTGTATACCATTTTTGAGTCATGCCACATTTACTTTACTGATCAAACATGTTTCATTTTTTCTCTAAACCTTTCTCATTTCTTTCCATACTCATCTCCCCTCTACTGTTTAAAAAAAGCCTGAAGTTCAAAGAAAAACTCTTTGAATTTTTGTCACATGACTCAACATCACCGCTGAGTCACTCATGGTTTCACAGTTGCACTGAGAAGCAGAGAATTTTTTGAGTTTTACAAAACCTTGTGCAAATGGTTTGTTACTTAGCATTTTTTTTTAAACGAGACACAGAAAAAGGTGATATACAACAAAAGGTGGAGTTTGATCAGAATCTGTCAACAACTGTGGCTGCACTGAAAACGTGTCCCACAAGCAAATAACATATTGGAAAACAGAGTTTAATGGGAAACTGCTTATTTTGTCTACATAATTCTAATTTTGGTTGGGAACTGAGGAGCTACAGTTTTGCTTGGCCTGGAAAATCCTAGCACTAATACAGACAGCAAGAACGAGAAGACACAATCTTTACTTTCCACCAAGAAAAAGTCTTCAGTGTAATGTGTGAGGGATTGAGCACTCTAGTGACTCTACTACGGAAAACTAGCTTCCAAAAGGTTGTTATTGAAAGAGACAGCAAAAGAATGCACAGAAAACTTATTTTTGCTTTATGTTCCATGTTCTAAATGATCATATGGATTGTCAAAATGCCAGGAAACAGACATAAAAAGACAGAAAGAAAGCTATTGAGGCCTGTAAAACCAATGTCACAGTTTGGGTCATGGCCCATATAAATGCAGTCTAAGGTTTGCTCTGGTGTTTAGCGAGCAGTCTGATGCAACATCTCTCTGGCAACCAAGACAACAATAACTGTCACAATGATTTCACTATGTTTCTGAACAGCCTTTAAAATAGAACACCTGTCAGACACTTAAAACCTTCAGTGTAAACACTGACATTTAGAACTGGATGGTGCACTTATAAACTGAATGTAGTTGAGTTTTAGACAAAACAAAGCTTTTCAAGATATTACCTTTCGATCTTGGAAAAACTGTGTGGACCTGTTTCACAGTTTTTGGTGTGTTAAAGACAAAACAATTACTCACATAACTGACCCTCCCCTCTTTCCTCTCTCCTCTCTCTGTTGTGTCCTGACCAGACCTAACCCTTTCCCTATTTACTGTAAATGTAATATCTTAAAGATCTGATTTATTACCTGTGTGCTTTAACCTTTGTGGATCCTCATTACATTCCACATCAATATAGCTTGGCATGTTTTGAAAAAAGAAAAGCTTTCAGTGATTTTTAAACACTCTGAAAAAATCCTTGGTCTTAAGCCCGGCTACACTAATTGAATTTGAGCTGCACAGCTGCAACACAATTCAACTTCGGGATGCAGGTCTTGAGACAGAGCTGTTCTGGGGGCTGACTGTGGGAATGCATGTGGATTCTTGAGACAGACAGTTAACTACTCATTAGTCATATGCAAAAACAATCAGAGATGCTGCCTGCTTATGCACTTGTCAACCACAGACTAACACACTGCATACGCAAAAGCCTGTTTCAATTCATGCATGATGCTTTCCTGTTCCTTACCAACCCCTAGAGAGTCAGGAGGTTTGGTAAAGTTATCAAAATGAAGCAGTCCTCAAAAGACAGTCCATCTGCTTTTAAAGCAGAGAGACCATAGAAAGATTATTCTGACAGGGTGGAGTTACCTTTTCTTATCATAACATCTGAAAGCTTCGTGGGAAAATAAAATTTTATCACCATATAGTAACACAGACAAAATACAAGAAGATCCCTCGTGGCAACAACAAAAACTAGTAGAAGCACATAAATGTATTTATGAGTGTGGCATCACTAACCGGTAGGTCTGTGTGGTTGCGGCCAAAATGATTTTCAAGATAGTTTATCACAATTATTCATTGATTTTTGTGACAAATGATTTTTAGATTTGATAGACAGAGCATTGGTTTCACCTCCATGTTGTGGCTACATTCTTGCTCATTTTTGCATCAAAATAAGCCCTAAAACAATCTCCATCTAAATTCACGGCATCTCCTACAGGCAAAATATGAATAAAATATACTCATAGTACCTTGCATGGTAAAGACCTGTTTATCAATAGACACTACAAATTAGTAAAGTTCCATTAAATGCTTCACATGCAGGCTATGGTAGAAACTAATTTGACGGCTGTGCACAGAGAACTCTCCACTCAGTTACTGCAGCACAGTTGTGTAACTTAGTTTGAGAAGAGTGAAATAACATATTCTGAAGTCAGATTTATTCAAGGGGAAACCAAGAGACTTTATACACAAGGGCAGTTTACGATGAGCAGAGTTTTCTATGAGCAAAGCATTTTAAACGTCAAAATCGCAAACACTCAATTATGGACCAAAATGGATACCACGATTAAGATTCCGTTAATTGTGCAGCCGTATAAGCCTGTATCATTCGTAAGACTGAATAAAATGGGATGAAAATATCTCCAATTTTATTGACCAATTAAACAGTTCTATAATCCAACTGTTAAACTCCAGGTCTGAATGTGATTTGCACTGTGACACAACAGATAAACCCTTTGTTCTGAGTGCTGTATAATACTACATCTGTGGTATACTTGATAATACTCAATACCTGTTAGATATATTGACAACATTAAACTGTGGTTTTGTTACCAACTACACCAGTATCTATTTCGGGTAATAGTCTGTCACATCTGCAATAAAATGTTCTCATATCTGACAACCATGCTGTTTCACGAATTACTGCAGGTAGCAATTAAGGGTCTTTAACGTGTTGCACTTAAAACAATCACTTGATGTGTTTTAGTGTTAGCAATCACATGTGATGTGGGAAAATCAGGTATGTTGTTTATCTAGATGAAGAATCACAATTTGTCTTTTGGAAAAGTAGAAAGACCAACTCCCCTCACGCTTTTCAAACACCTGACTAAATTCTAGTGGTAAAATAGGAGACAATAAAAAAAAAATTGGTTCACCTCCTACAGCTTTTGAAGACATTGCCAATAATGTGCCCTATAGACTTGTTACAACTGGAATTGAACAGTTAAACTATACCCTGGAAGCTGATTGAATCATTCAGCCCAACATGGATTAATGACAGCTCCGGTCCATGTTGTTGTCGTGGCAGTTTATTTATCCCATTAAAAGCTCTCCTTGTCCTCATGAAACATTTGTCATAGTTCAAAAAGCCCAGGGGTTATTTATGACATGAACAGTGGCTCTGATATCTTAAAGTGTCCCACTGAGCCATGACAGTGATCCAAGATGCACAACACCACGGCCCTTGAAAGCTAAACAGAATCCAGCCATCATTAATATTATTATTTACACCTGTGCTGTTCCTACTGTGACGGGTCATAGAGCCTTACATGGAAAAGGTCTATTGGTGTCGCTTATTTGCATTATTGAGATGGTTGTGTGATGACAGAGCTGGGATTATCAGGATTAAAATGCTACTGGTGTGACTAGTCGACATATCGTTTAAATATTGCTATTCCAGCCAGCTGGCACCTGAAATATTAGTTGTCTAAACTAATTATAAATATTTTATTAACGTACAACGCAAGTTAACAGTTGCGTGGAAGATGTAAAGCCTGGATGTTGTAAATCAGCAAGTTGGAAAGTGGCACAGCTGACATTAGGACCCCAAAAAAGGATTTTTTTCATTGTCAATTAGTTTGTGGATCATTTTCCTGATTCATTAATTAGTTAAGTCTATAAAATGTCTGAAAATAGTGAAAATGTCAATCAGCGTTTCCCAGAGATGAACATGACAAATGTCTTGTTTTGTCCACAACCCAAAGATGTATTTACTTCACTATCACAGAGGAGGAAAAACTCATTTAAGAGGCAAGTATCTAACTATCTGACTGTATAGTTAATCGTTGCAGCTCTAACGTGTCTTTTGCTTAAATCTGTGCAAGTGCTACTGGCCCAACAGTAGATGTTATTTAATATTCATTTAAATCAGAAAATAACCTTGAGGATTTTCAGCCTTGGATTGCAAAGAGAAAGTTTTTCTGATGTGTCACCAGGAATAGCGGAAAGCAGGAAGTGACTAAACCATACATTTGAAAACCACAAGTAGGAAGGGATATTTGTGGCTGAGTGTCTATAAATTGAGCTGCAGAAGGTAAGTTTGGTCCAGTGGACTGATACTGTCGTCCTGATGTATGAAGCAGCTGCAGAAAATGTATAAAGTTGTGTCTTATCCATGATTTGGATCGTATTAAGAGTTTTAGCCACATTGTGTACAAATAAAAACATGACAATTTTGCAAAATAGTCAGATTGTTGTTGTTCTACATGACATTTCAGCTTCTGTTAGTCTACACTTCCTTGTTACATTGGCTGTTAATGTTCAAAAATATTTTCATTCCAAGGTTAAAGCAGGCTGTGGATTGGTCCTGAAGCTGTTAATTTCGGGTTTACTGAAGATGTGTTGAGGGTGCACTTTGAAACTAGTCATTTACCATTTGAGTGCCACTGCGCAGCCTAATGAAGGGGTAGAAGTGTGAGTGTCTTATGTCTTCGTGGCGGCAGGAAGCCCATGTAGCAACTTTGCACATTAACTTGAAATATATATGTCATCATCTTGCAGTGCCATCAGCATTTTTGCAGCAGGTGAGATTCAGTAGGAGTCAGCAAAAATAATTTTGTTCCCAGTTGGGTGCAGGTTTTCAACAGGAAGTTTTGTTTGCTAACTTCCTCATGCCATACATATGCAGAGGTATTCACACTGCTGCCAGCCAACAAACAGAAATGCTGGTTTACTTTTGACTATGTTCAGACCCTCTGATGGTAAACTCAATTACAAGGATCATATTTATGCAAATACTTGGTTAAAATTATCGGATATTTTCAGCCAGTTGTGGAATACTTTAAAATGTGTAAACAGGGAAACATATTCTGACAAGAGCAGCATAAAATCGCTCGTGGTGCTGTCTATAAAGCATTCCTGCTCTCTATAATCTGACTGGTGTTAGACCGTAGATTGACTCTGTCCCTTTTGGTTCCTCGTGTTCTCCATCACGCTATAGTTAATCTTCTGTTGCCAGACCAGGGCCTCTCTTGCGGTCTGCCTGAAACCTCATCTGGTCGCATGGAGAAATCTCTTTATGTTTGACAACTACGTGTGTGCAGCTAAAAGTATGTGTGGAGAGAAACTTCCATGATGCAGCGGCAACTGCAGAAACTAAACATGTTGGAGGGAGCTGAGACTGCTGGGTAATCTCACTGCAGATTCATGTGGAGACTTAAAGTTTGCTTTTGTTTTTAAACCTGGTGGTGCAGGACAGGTCCTTCTAAATAGTATCCTAACCTCTGACTGACAATTTAAAAGAAAATTTACATGTATGATGTGCATTAGTTTTCCTTGCCTCACCATATATAGGTAAAAATAGTTTAATAGTGAAACAATATTTACTTTAAAGGGTATATTTAGGGTGCACTGATCTCAGTCTGCCTGCAACAGATATTCCTGATTCCACCTACAAGTATATTGTTCCCTCAAATAGGAGGTCATCAAAGTGTGCATTACCAGCCATTAGAGCTAAATAGTAAATGGTTTACACTCACATAGTGCTTTTAAACCTTGGCTAGGTTCTACAAAGCACTTTACAATGTGTTTCTCATTCATCCATTCACACACACTCTCACACAGTGATGCCATGCAAGCTGTTTTCCTGCCGTTGGGAGGAACTTGGGATTCAGTGTCTTGCCCAACGTACCCACAGCTCAAATTCTATCAAGCTTATCACCAACTATTTTGATAATCAATTAATCAGTTTGAGGAATTACAAAATAAGTATATCATAAACTAGTATGTAACAGGCCCAGACAGAAACCTCCTGTTTTATTAATCATGATTTTCTCCCTTTTAAGTTTCCACATTATTAGATGGTTCACATTACATACAGTTCTATAAACATAAAATGACATGTATAATTTACAATGA
Organism: Amphiprion ocellaris; assembly: GCF_022539595.1. NCBI lineage: Eukaryota > Metazoa > Chordata > Actinopteri > Pomacentridae > Amphiprion > Amphiprion ocellaris. The sequence goes on along the minus strand of NC_072767.1, from coordinate 32,050,687 downwards.
CTTACAAATAGACCTACAAAAATGGATCAATTGGTTGTCAACAATGAAATTATTTACTAACCATGTCTGAAATCTAAAAATTAAGTCTCGATTCTCTGATTCCAGTTTCTTCAACATTTTCTGGTTACTTTCCTCCTCTATGACAGTAAACTGAAGATCTTTGGGTTGTGGACAATTCAAGACATTTGAGAATGTCATCTTGGGCTCACTGATCCACATTTTTCACAATTTACTTACATTTTATATCCCAAACAACTAGGAGACTGATTGAGGAAAATAATCAATAGATTAATGAACAATGAAAATAATAGTTAATTGCACCCATACACATATTTACATACAAATCTTTTGTAGGTATTCTATCTTGATACACATATCAAGGCAAAGAACTACAGTTTTTTTTCTGTTATGTAATTGGTTTTTGATTCTGCGTAGACAGTGTTCTACACAAATGCATCACTTTCAAAAATTAAGATGACTTTTCTCTAGATCAAACTGTTCCTTTTACAAAACAGAACCGCAAAGATTAATCTATTAGTTGACAACAATATAATTAATTTAAAAATCTTTTTTTTTTTTTTTTTTAAGTATAAAATTTCTGATTCCAGCATCCCAGATATTTACTCCACTATGACAGTACACTGAACATTTTTGGGTTATGGGACAAAACAAAACATTTGTCAACATCATTGTGAAGCCCTACTGACATTTTTCACTCCTTTATGACATTTTGTAGAGCAAACACTCCATTGTTGGAGAAAATATTTAATAGATTAGCCGGAAATTAAAATTGTTTGCTAGTTGAAACCCTAGTGGCAATATAGAAAAGCAATGCAAGATTATTTATTAGACATCATGTATGACTTTCCGATTGGTAAGTTAGATACCACAGGCTAACATGAAAATTGCTACTTGAATGATAATATAAATTTTACCTAATATCAATATCAATAGTGTTATCCACAGTTTTCAGCTGCAGCTCACTGTCTCAGCAGGTTTCATTTAATTCTCACAAACATTTGAATATCTTCAATCACTGATAACCATGGCCTGCTAGAAAAAGCTGGAAAACTGACCTTTACCATTTTATAAAATAAGTTAACTTAACTCCTACCTTTAGCCCTAATATCATATGATATTTACAGATTTATTAGCGATCTGTTTTAACACATATCTGGGTAATGTCTACAGTATTTTGTCGTTGTTGTACATTACTATTGTTGTTGTTCTAAAACATTTAGCGACAGCACCCAAGACAAAATATACTACTTTAATCAGTGAGGAGGACTTTTCTTCAGATTAAACAGACCCTTAGAAACTTAAAACCAACACATAGGCATGATTCTGTCTCCTAAATCGCAGAACTACTCCTTTACTTCAAATTAGACTTACATTACTGTGGACTCACCATAGCATTTGCAATTCAGATTAACAATACAGTCTATTTAATGTATTTATGTTGTCTTTATGGATAGCTTGAGCCTCTTTGGATCAAAGTGAATGCTCTTCTGTGAATCAAGGGGAACCAAAGTGTGACTGACCCACTCTGTTTGCTGCACTATGGCTCATCAATAAAAGTAAGTTGTTGCAATGACCTATAGTTAAAATATTAATCAGAGTTTAATGCAGTGCTGTAAGCAAAAGTAAAGACATGAGGAGGCCCAGTAACAACTGCATCTCAACACACACAGACAGATCAGAAAGTTTGGAGACAGCTGTCTCTCCATGCAGGCCTCCTTACCCAGGAGCTTCTTCACCTCCTCCACACTCATGTATATGTTGACACTGGGGCTGTTGTTGTTGTTGTTATTGACGCCTGAAGGACTGCTGGGGTTGGCCAGGCAGCCGGCCCCTTCTAGCAGCAGCAGGAAGAAGAAGCCCCCGAGCCTCCACAGCACCGAGTGGGAGCAGCCTCGGGACCGAGTCGGGCTCCCGGAGCCGCGGATCAACCCCACCATGGCAGCGGTCGTCGGGCTCACTGTTGTTCTCGCCAGTTTCTTTCTCATCCGTATCTCAGGTTAATCCCGGGAGGAAACATTACTGGTTACTTCAGCGTCACTTTTAACTCCTTTTCCCCCCACCAGCCTGTTGTTGTTTTTTTGTTGTTTTCCTCCTTTGCTAACAGCAGCAGCTAAGTTAGCCGGAGCGGGCTAACTTCGGTCGGGCTTGCTAACCGTACGCGGTCACAGCCTGTTTGAATGTTCACATTTACGACGGTTTACATCCACGTTAAGTATCCGTCCGCTTTCTTCACGTTGAGCCACTTCGACTTATTCGGGCGAACACAAAACAAGTCTGAAAAAGTGCCCTAAAGCAGCAATACTAGCTCCTACATCCAGCTTTCTCCCTCCATGGTCCGTCCTCCGACTCTTTTTCCTTCACTCTCTCGGTTTTCGGTCGGAGTAGGAGGAGGGGGGCGGGGGGCTCGCTGCTCCGCTCCGGGAGCACAGTGACGCCTTCAGGTGCCGTCGGAAATATCTCCACAACTGGACGATCCCACACGGAGGTGCATTCAGATGAATTATGTTGTGATTTGGCGCGATATAAATAAAGCTTAACTGAATATAAAAGTCCACCTTAAAATGTAGCTGCAGTTGTAGAGATGAGTTAAGGTGGCACAAAGTAAAGAAAGTTGACCTAACCGAGACAAAAGGTAATAAAACAAAAATAATGTTCCTGTACACTGATATGTGTACGTGATTGTCAAAATGAGTGACACGGGTCAATAAAAAATTCTACAATGTATACAAGACAAAATTAAAAATAATCAAGCACAATTTTAAACTCCATTGCAAACACAGAATGTACTGAGAAGACATGTTTACACACGTTGCTGACAAAACACTGAACATAGCACTGCCATTCATGTGCGATAGATAGATAGATAGATAGATAGATAGATAGATAGATAGATAGATAGATAGATAGATAGATAGATAGATAGATAGATAGATAGATAGATATTATAATATTAAATATTAGTATATAATTAGTAACATTAACATTAAAGGTTAATATAAAATGTATTATATTCTGTACTGTAAAGCTGCTCTCTAACAGCTTCTTAGTGCAACTACATCATGTAAAACAGTTTTTCTATCATAGTGCTTCCAGTGCAACAACAAAATGAAACACTGCTTCTCTTACAAGTCGAGTCATGATCCCCTTGACTGTCATTTAACCTGTTCATCAGAATATGCATAGCAGAATGAAATTTCAAAGCATCTACATAGCAATTAAAAACAATGCAAAACAGCTAATAAAAATACTGAACTATGTGAGTAAAAATTATGAAAATGACTTAAATGACTGTCGGGGCAATGAGTCTTCTTTATCAGGGGTGCATCGTTTTATTTAGCATTCTGGTAGAAGCTCTTGCTGACCCTGGCAGTTGTGTTTCTCAGGCTGTGGTATCTCTTGCCAAAGGGCAGGAGGGTAAACAGGTGATGACAGTTGTGAGTGGACTCACTGATGATGCTGGTGGCTTTGGACAGTCAGCGTTCTTGGACCAGGTCCTTCATAGGTGGCAGCGTGGCCCCCGTAGTCCCTTCAGCTGACCTCACCACCCTCCTCAGGGCCTTTCTATCTATGGCTTTACAGTTTTCATACCAGGCAGAGACGATCTGCCTGGTATGAAAACTGCCTAACCATCTCCACAGCAGTGCAGTTGATGTAGATTAGAGTGTGCCTTGGCTGATCTCTCCTGAGTCAATCACCACACTCCTCAGTTTTTTAACTTTCAGGATCATGTTTTTATTACTGCACCAGTCTGCAAAAAGTTTATGATGCGGTTTGTATCAAGCACAACAGTGGTGTGTCATCAGTGTGTATAACAAAGGGCTCACGACACGTCCTTGTGGAGAGCCAGTGCTCAGTGAAACAGTGGTTGATGTGTTGTTTCCTCCCTGTGCAATTTGAAGCCTGTCTGAGGAAATCCAGCATCCAGTTGCACTTCAATCAGAAACAATTAGAGAAAAGCCTCAGATTTTCACAGTTTTTTCTCATCATGTCATCGAAGTCTAGAAAATTGTTCTCAGGCTTTCTATCAGTATTTTGGTTTATGTGCAACAACTTGTCAAGTGAAGTATTTCGTATTAAAAACTAGTTTGTTTTGTTTGACATGCAACTACAAATGGTTCACAAAATATCACTAGTTTTGTACAGCTTCATTTTTTTTTTTTAATAATTCAGCTCACCTAAAATAAAAGATTATTTGATATATTTTTCTGACGTTGCAGATTCTAAACCAACAGCGTGATGAGAAGTAACAGTAAATATTTTAGGCATTTATTTTAAACAGTTCTTGTGATATTGCTGTTCAAATATAGACTCAAATTTCAAGTGAGGTGATGGATGTCAAGAAGTGTCATACAAACAAAGCAACACCGGAAAATCACAACATTTTAACATTTTTATTATTAAAATATTCACCTACAAAATGGCCTATAAACACTATTTACAGAGTAGCGAGCAGCGATGGCTGCTAGGACACAGAGGAAAAGATATTTTACACAGAAAACACTGAGTCAGAGGAAGAGATCAATTCATGGGCTTGTGGTGAAAATTAACATTTCCCGTCGTCTTTGTGAGGAGATCAGGGGGCTGGTGTTTGGAAAAGATCGGGACACTTTACGGTGATTTCCCTGAGGGACAAACCTGCAGCTGAATCACAAATGAAAACCTCTCCTGATGTGTCAGCGTGGACATGGACATGAGGTATATAAGGTCTGTGATGCAGTGCAGTCGACTGCTTACTGTTTATTTGCATACTGTGTGTGTTTGTGTGAAAAATCAGTCAGCAAATTTTGAAAATGACAAACGATGTGGGCCATTTTTCATCAGATTGTGCTTCTGTGACGTTCTCAGGATGCAGCCTCGTTTTCAGATGGATGAAATGTTACAGTGGGTTCTGACAGGCACAAAAAATGACCAGAATCAGTTACTTCAAGTAGATTATAAACACCAAAATTGAAGTTAGGAGGTTTTTCACATGACAGTGATGGCAGTCCTTTCTTCAGTACCCAAGTGCTCTAGAGGAAGAAGAAAGAAAAGGCCTGTTTTTAAGGTTAAAGTCAAAATGTTTGTCATATGTTGCAGATCTCGTACAGTTAAGACCCAAATTATCAATAATCATGCCATATGGTAATTTATAGTGAATTTTTTATTTGACCAGCAGGTTTCTTCTGGATTGAAATGACAGAAAGAAGTGACAAAACACAGAAAGACATTGTGTGAATGAGAATTTTAACCTTTTATGAAAAATGCCCAATGTCCAAAGTTGTGCATACTTTCTTTTCAGTAACAACTGGCCCTTATTGTTCACCACACCAATCAAACCGTTCTGATTTCAAACAAGCTTTCTGCATGTTTCCACTGGGATTTTGTTCCACTCCTCTTTTGTGACAATTTGAGGTTCGACGATCCACCCTCATATGGTGATACGGTTTGCTTTTAATCATTTCTTGACCGTTTTGGCTAAATGTTTCAGATCACAGTGCTGTTGGAAAGCCAAATGCCATCCAAAGCCAAATTTTTCTGCAGACTGTCCATTTCCTCCTGGATCCTAATGTCATCCTCTTTCCTTATGATGCCCTTTGCTTTTAAAAGCTTTCCTGGACCATCAGCTGAAAAACATCAAATCATGACATTCCGACCGCCATGTTTGACCAAGAGGTCGGTATTCTTGGGAAATAATGCTTCTCTTTTCTTTCACAAATCCAAAGCCGCATCCAAATGACGCTACTACTTATTTTTTCTGACTACAGAACTCATGACCAACCATTTTCTTCTTTGCCCAAGAGAGCTTTTGCAAAGGCTAGATTTGTGAGCTTGTTTTGGAAAAGTGGTTTTAGTCAATGTCCCTAGAGACCAGCCTCATTTAGGGTCTACTGGAGAGTCTGTTGGTATCTGAACTGCTTGAATTCATCTGGATGGTCTTGGTGATGAGTCCTGGATTCTTCTTGACGCCTGCCATTGTTGCTAGTGCAGGGGTTTTTACCTCCGACTACATCCTTTCCTCACAGTGTGGAACTCCTTGCACTTTTTGATGATGCTTTGCACTGTGGTCAATGCTCTGGAGAACACTTGGATATGTCTTTATAGCCTTTCCTTGTATTTGTGAGCAGCCACAAAGGTCAACTTTCTCTAACTGATGGACACTAATAACAAGTTTTCTGAGTTTTTTGGTTTTAATCATGACTTGAATTTTACTATTAACTGAACTGACTAGTGAGCTACTGCACCAGCTGTTCTTAGTTTACAGTGTATTAAAATTCTCTGGAAAATGGTAGAAATTACCAGGACCATCTGTAGCGGTATAGACACTGCAATTTCTCAAATATTGGTAACAATATCAAAGATGTAAACAATTCTGGACATGGCATTTTTAGCAAAAAAAAATTTAAAAATACAAGATAGAAATAGTTAAAATTCATCATTAACATCTGTAAAACAATGTCTTATGTCACTTCTTTTTGTCATTTTCAGCCAGAAGAAACCTGTTGGCTAAATAAAAAACACAACCGTAAATCAAATTTTGGCATTTGGCCTTAACTGTGTAAAGTTAAATGAACCATTTCACCACAAAAAATATGATTATGGAGATTTCAGTTAAAGAAAACAAACCTTTATTGCTGTCTGTTTGTTCTTCTGTCTGTTAAGAGAGTTAACACCACCGTATGAATACAACTGCAGAGGCTTATTTGCTGAAAATACCGTCATTGCTGTGCAGATAGATTGTTGAACTCACTCTGACTTTTCTTGGAAACCGTCGGCTCACAAATCTCTCGATAACACACATCCTGCTGTACTTTATACGTCCGTTTGTACCTGCGAGGGAGAAAACTCACTACTTTCATTTGATCCGTTAGGTTGCACATGACCAGAAACATCGCATTAACTGTAATTAGCATGAGCATAAGAGGCCAGAGCTGCAGATCTGTGACTTACAGGTAGTGGCAAACTCCACCTTCCCAGACCGGCACACTCTTGGTTTCAGAGTAGAGACGGGTACACGGGTGCGGCACTCGCTGGCACACTGCAAACAGCAGAAACACAACATGGGGCATGACTGTTTTAAGGATTGCCGGTGAGGAAAAGTCTGCTGGATGGTTTAGGAGTCATGTGGGATGGAGCTGGGGCCTGCTCTCTGGCTGATGGATGGCTTTAGGAAAGGAATGTTTAAACAATCTGACGCTGGATGTTTGGGTGAAGAACAAGATTCAAGAGGGGTGAGGGAAACGTCGAGTGTCTCCTCATACGCAGCTTCATCAACACGCACTTATTGGTGAAGGAAAACTCATATTTCCACTCTGTGTTTGGAGGAGGGAACCTGAGTTCAGGCTGGGTGTAATAAAACAGAGTGCTGTTCAGCAGCTGTGTTGTCTTCAGCATTGGGGGTAACACATTGCTGTTCCGTCATTCAGTAATCACACTACAGTTACTGTTCAATCACAGCTATTGTATTGATTTCGAGGTGGTGTAATCTACTGCAAGTGCACCCTTGATTCTCTTAGACATGTAACTAAGCCTTGTTCTCAACATTTTTCTGTGGAGAGCTCTTGGGGCCAGTTTTCTTCAATTTTACTGGTGTCTTTGTGGTGTTATTTTTAGTAAAGAGTGTAAAAGAAAGCTCTTGTTTATTATTTATTCTCTCTAACTGCCTCTTTCTTTATGTATGGTTTTTTATCTCTATGTATGTTTTTTTAAAAAAAAATCTTTCTGTATGTTTTGTATCTGTTCTGTTGTATTTGTTTTTTCTTGTAAAGTGACCTTGGGTGTCAAGAAATGCGCTTACAAATAAAATGTATTATTATTATTATTATTATTATTATTATTATTATTATTATTATTATTATTATTACTATTATTACTATTATTACTATTATTATTATTATTATTATTATTATTATTATTATTATTATTATTGTGTGTGTGTCCTCTTTAATTGGGGTATGGAATTTGTGCTAATACATAAAGGTATGGTAGGTTATACACAGACAGCGTTGTGCGTTTCGGGCGATGCTGTGGAACACCACAGTAATGTTTATATTAGCATGACAAGTTATAGTAAATAAGTAAAGTAACACATTCATTTTACAAAATTACCGAGCAACATGCAATACATTACTTTTCTGAGCCTTAACACTAGTTATCTTACATACTTCTTCAGAGCCTATCTTGCTCATTGGTAATTTTATGCAACAGTTTATGTTACATATGTATACTGTTCTATTATTAAAATGTGCAAAATTCTACGCAGTTTCTCACATTTGTATGAAAAACTCCACATTTATGGAGCTGCTTCTAATAAGACGTATTTTTAAAAGTACTTCTGCATTTATTCCTCTTGTTTTAAAGCTCAAATTTTATATAAATTAAATGAAAAACCAACATAAAGTTTCTTATTAGGGTGTTGGGCCACCAAAAGCTGCCAGAACAGCTTTACTCATCATTGGCATTTATTCTCCAATTGTCTGAACTTTGCTTTGTTTGTCTGTTTTGATAATGGAGATGAAGAGTGTTGCCTAACACAAAATCCTGTATAGACTGAGTTGAGATCTGGTGACGGTGAAGGACATAACATATGATTCATATCGTATTCATATTTTTACAACCATTCAGGGACTACCTGGGGATTGTCATCCCTGAAAATACCACTAGAATAGAAATGTTATCTTGGTATTAAGATGATCACTCAGAACAACTTTGTCTTGTTTTGTAATCACCTTTTCTCAAAAGGGACAAATGGAATCAAATCGTGCAGCAAAATACCCCCCACAGTAAAATATGGCCACCAGATCTCCTAATTTGTCACCAGTCTGGATGTTAAATTCTTTCCATATGGGTATTGTGACTTCTCTTGTTCATAACTGTTATACTGTGAGTCACGGTTTTAAAAACAACACAGTCCCAGACATCCCCCTTATTTACTTCACAGCCAAACTATACAACACAAAAAAGAGTGATCAACTATCAGTTTATTATGATGATGCACGAATACTAATCAGCTTCAAAGCACACGATACAACTTCTCTGGTCACTCTGATTATTTTCTTTGGACCTATTGTTTTTCACCAAATGACTGTATTGTTAGTGTTTTAAAACATCTGGATCCCTTCTGGATGCAACGTCTTGTTGCAACAGACACATCAGCACCAGGTCCACAGTGAAACTGGCATAAGTTGTTAAAAATTCTTGATCAGGTTGCTTTTTACAGGAGACCATGTTGATCTTCAAACTGATAAAAAGTCACACAAGCAGCTGAATGTTTTCTATAGAGGAGAGCAGGAAAATACGTTTAAGCTGTGTAAGATAGCATGTGATAAAAGATATACATGTTTTCATTTCCATTAACTTCAATAAGGCTTTGGACAGTGCATATAATACATTCCTACTGGCTAGTCCTACTCATTAATTCAGTATTAATGGCCAAAATACTTTTCCTCCAGGCAGCTGGCAAGCTCATATTTACATCCTGTCATGGATACACTTGCAAACTGGTGGTCTGAGCTGTAACTGTACAGTCTGTCTTAGAAATAAATGAGGAAACAACCAGTGATTCATATATTTTGGAATTTGGACTAATTTGATCTTGCTACATTAGGCCGCTTTCAAAACAGGATTTTAATAATTTCACCATTAGATATATTTAAATATGTTTTGAAAATTAAGAGGCACAATCTCTGACTTTGTTCTTTTTTATGTATCCAAGTGGAAAAAGCAGCCAAACTTAAACAAAACATTAACAACGGGGCTGACAAGTTTCCAATGTGACACTGGACAGATAAAAATGAAAACAAAGAAGTAGATTGTGTGCAGATAATATACTGCTGTCTCACACAGAATCCTCCCCACAGCACACTCTGAAGAAACACTGGGTTATAAATGTAACACTAACTCACAGAAATATGGGAGGAAAGTGGTGCGGCATAAATAATATGGTCCTTTGTGAATTCAGTGACAGCGTATTCATGTTGTGCAATTATGCCCTCGAGCCCTAAAGTTAACCAAGACATTCATAAATGTCAGAAGGGTCAACTGTCAGTGAAGCGTGTTTCCTGCTTCAGAGGTCTATACATAGTGAGGTCCTCTCACTGTGACAGTTAATGTGATGGCATGCAAATATATATGACGCTGTCGGTTCACACCTGTAGTTAAACTGACAGAAAGAAGAAATACACACTATAAATTCAGCGCTGACACTCATGACAGCTGAAACTAAATTAAATAATCCATCAGTATCATCAGTATCCCAGCATGCAGATGCACCAAGTTTACAGTTCAGCTTTCTGGAATTTCTTTGAGCAGTGGGTGGAAAGTCTCTGTAACTTCACAGAGAACACAGACTCATGTTCTCCAGAGGATGGACCTCTACCACCAGCAGAGCAAAGTTTTCACATCAAAATCTGTTAGATGGATTGTCACCACAAAGATGATGTTGTGGCAACTCTACTTTGAAGCATTTTGTAGCTAAATAAAGCCATTTAGGGCTGCTAGCATAGTGGTTAACTCACTGGTCAACTTGTAGATCAGATATTTAAGACAATAATTAGTCTACCTAAAGAATTCAAATTTCTTATTCAATATCCAAAAACATCAGCAGGATCGATGCGACTCTCCAGTACATTTTCCAGAAAGCAGCCTACTTTCACTGAAGCCATGTGCAAATATGTGTATGTGCGGAAGAAACACATAAACTTACACAGTTCACACTGTCTGCCCTTGAAACCTGCTGCACAGTCGCAGATGAAGGCGTCGCCTCCGTTCACACATGTACCTCCGTTCTGGCAGGGAAGACTGCGGCAGTCCTGAGGCGGCTCTGAAAGACAACAGCTGCCATTAACATCCTCAGTTCAGAGGGAGTCTGGCTCTCAGGTTTCAGGCTCACTATTGCACTTCATCCACAGCTGATACCATGTGTTGATAGCCTTTGGCTCTACTCCCACACAACAGAACATGAATCTCCCGTAAGTGGCACATCAGCTGGGATCAGTTACTCGGGCAGATGTGCCATCTTTTGGAAAAGAGCATCAGAAAACCTACCAGGCTTTGTTTTCAAACCCTCCTCTTGAATCTCCAGTGCAAGGCTGATTTTGTTTGTTGTTTCCTCCATCTTTTCTAATCTAATTGGTGGGTCGGGTTCTGCAAGGCAAAACATTTCCTGTCATAAATCAGCATGAAAAGACAAACTCTGGTAAAATTTACATGCACGCATTCATTGAGACGTTTAAAGGGCTTTCTGTAAGTTCTGTACATCAGTCTGAAACAACGAAACACTTATTTAACAAGCATCATTAATCATCATTAAAAGGGGCGGAACACTCTTAGAGAAGAAACTTATCCTCAAGAGCACATGATAACATCTGTGGAACCGTTTTTCTGTTTGAGATTAGAAGCCTAAGCACTGGAATACAGTAAGCAGAAAAATCTAAATATATTATATACAAGTTGTTTGCTGACAATCATCGTTCTCTAGTTGTCTTGCTTTACCAAAAGCAGCTAAATACAGTAAATAAACAACTTAGTGAGACAAAATGACTTTGTCCAGAGAGTCCATTTACATTAACGGACCACCTATATTTACATCCAGACAGGCATCAGGTTGCTTTCCTCTGCAGGAACTTGGGGAAAGCATGATTTGACACGACTGTTTACAGGAACAACCCCTAAACGGCTAAACAATGTCTTGTAATTTTCCGTTTTCCCAGCTGTAGGCCATATAATCATATTTTTGGTCACTCACTGTTATTATTTGCTTATGCAGGCAAGACTGCCATATAGAAGTACATGAGACCTTATATACAGTATAATAAGCTCTTATTTAACCATCAGTTGATTAAAAATCTGAAACAGTTGGTAAAACTCACAAGACAATTACAATTAGCATTATATAAGATAAAGTAAGTGTAACACTCTAAAAGTCAAAAGTGTCAGTGTTGCAGTGTTGTTTCCAGGGCTCCTAAAAGTTTCATCAAGAGCTTCAGGAAAATCCACAGCTAAACCTAAATCATAGACACTTTAACTAATAGAAACACGTACATTCATGTTCATGTACCTTCTTTACTTCCATATAAAAAGCAGATGCACTTTTGTACTGTCTATAAATGTTTAAATGACAATAATACAAACTCTGTAAATCGCTACAAAATCAGTATAAACATTTTCTTATTGGTCAGAACTACTTGGCTGGGTGGATACACTTTTATAATGCAAATGTATATGGGAACTACAACATCAGAGCACTGGTCAATTCTATAACTACATGTGCAGCTTCCCAGCAAGCTTCACTATTGGCTGTGTGGCTTTAGGTTATGGTGGTCCACAGGTCATCCTACGGCTTCATCGCTGGCTGCCCTAAAACACAAACTTAAAACTGTGGAAAATCACCTTATATGTGGTTAGAGGACCGTGGCCTAAATTATTCCATCTGCATCATGAAAAGCAAAAAAATTCCTTTTAATTCTTGAAAACCGCGATCAAATGCGTAAAGTTTCAATGTGCCATGTGGCCTGTTGGTGTAATATGCATGAGAAACACAACAGTGTCCTGAATTCATCTGATCTACATTTACATTAAAGATATCAGTAATTTTGTGTCTCCTAAATGTTTATCACATGACTACATGTACTTACTAGTGCGATGCCGAATGGCTTTTCGAGGCAAGTGAGCGAACTTTGCTGTTATCTTTCCCCTTCTGTCAACAAGTTCTGTGTACCTGCAACACAGGTAAAAGAAATGTTAAGCACTGAGCTGAATTACCATATTGTTGATTTTCTTGTGGCAGTTTTAATATTCATGAAGATGTTACTAGTACCTGGGCAGTTCCTCTGAGTTGTCTGTTTCTGTGGTTCCTCCCAGGTCTTGAGACTGAGATGGGGTTAATGTTCGTCCTCCCTGACCTCCTTGTCCCGTCACTGTGGGCCTCTCTCTCCTCCCTGGTCTGACCTGCATTGGTACTGCATCAAAGAAAATCAGCACAAAACAAGAATACTTAAAAAAAATAACAAATTCATCAGCGTAACTGAGGTCAGATTCTAAAATGAGAGCACAAAATCCCACATAATAGCATGATTTATAAAAGAAAAACTCCCCCAGACGCTTACAGGTTGTGAAGGCTAAGTGCTGAGGTATGCTGTGGATCTGTTCCTGCCCTGTGCTCCTGACTGACATTAGAGCCACATAGTAGTGCTGTCCTGGCGTCAGCTCACGGAGCATGTATGAGCCTAATTTCCCATTGGGCAGGAAGCGACTCCTGGTGTTCAGTCCGCGGGTCACATTGACCACGAAGCCATCTGGAATGCTTCTGGGGTGGCGGCTCCAGGTGATCAGCGCCGAGTTTGGGGTCACATGTGACAGGGAGAGGTTCTGTGGGGGGAGAGGCCCTGAGGGTAACACATGGAGATGGTCAGACGGCTGCATGGAAAGCATAAAAATGCTACCTTGCTTTGTTTAGTTGCCATAAAATCAATTAGCAATTATTTCTTTTAAACAGTTAGAGTAATTTTTATTCGTGTCTCAGGTCAAGCAGGCAGGGATGTCCAGGAGGGAAAGAACACGTAGACATTAAAATGCACTTAAACTCCGACTTTACTCCAATCACACAGCCGACACGTCCAGCTCTCTGCTGAGACCAAATGAAAGTGTTCAGTTTTCAACTAAATTTTAACTGTGACACAGTGTGTTTTCTGTGTAAGAATGTTTAGGATAGTCAGTGGTGAAAGGAGTTTTCAGATCCTTTTTTAAAAAGTAAAACTCCCAATACAGTACTGTAAAAATCATTACAAGTAAAAATTCTGCATGAAAAATCCTACTTAAGCAAAACTATGTAACTGTTAACACTAAAATTTATTTAAAATATTAAAGAAAAAGTCCTGGTGTGGCCCCTCTGTTTGATATATTATTACGTACAACAACATTAGATGTATAACTGAAGCATCAGTGTGTCAGCAGCATGTTACTGTTGTAGCTGCTGCAGAGTTTTAAGTACTTTTAAGAAGTTTTAAATGAGTTTTAAATTGGGGAAAGCAAATAAATCTGAGAGCTCAACACAATTTTAGTAGGTGGAAAGAAGAAAAAACAAAAAACTTTTTCTCTAATCTGTGATTTTTGGTAAGATATTTGATAATTTTATTGAAAATAAACATTGAAAGAAGTTCAGAGCAAAAATCACTACTTGTTGGAGTTGTTAACAGCTCATCAACATCTGAATGTGAACCCGACGACACACTGGGGTTCACAAAAAGTCAAAAAAGCTGGAAATGTCTGGTTCAGTCTCTAGCAGTGTGTTGTATTTCAAACAGTTATGCTCAAATCCACATCCTAAAAGTACCGAAAGTTGTCAGATAAATGTAGTGGAGCAGAAAGTAGAACATTTTCCCTTTGAAATGTAGACAGGTGGAAGAATAAAATAAAAATAAGTCAAATGGTGATACTGAAGTACCTCAAACAGTACATAAGTAAATGTGTTTGGTGATTTCCCACCACTGAAAATAGTAAATGTCCTTAATATCATATATTATATTGTTTGCTTAATATTGATTTAAAGTCAGTGTTGGTATTGTTGTACATTCTGGTGAACTCACGGCTGAACAATTCAACCTACTTGTCCAGAATTGCAATGGTCCAGCTGAATGGCTCGTAGAAGGAAACTCATCTGCTCTGATTCCACTCTGAGTCAACACATCCACTGTGTACATCTGACCAGGCAGCAATGAACTGGGAAACACAAGGTGGAAAACCAAGAATGCGTTTCAGACAAACCTCAACACCTATAGTGTGATGTGATACTGCCCTCTGCTGGTTGAAAGATATAATACTCAAAGTCACTTAAAGCATGAAAACACTTCAGCAGCACCATTTAGTGGACAAAAAGGATGCTGCTGGTGTGGGAATGGAAATTCTGGGTTACCAGTGTTCTTCAGTGTCACAGTGCAGAACCTGACCTGAAGGTGAACTCAGTGGTGCTCGTGTTGAGGACGGCAGTACGAGCCTCGCTTCCGTCTGAAGGCAGTAAAGACACGTGGACCCTGCTGACCGCTGCATGACGAGCAGCCTGAACCAACCAGGTCAGCCAAACCTGAGAGGAGGAGACGTTCACCACCTGCAGCTGCTCCACCCGCCGAGGTCCTAGCACAGAAACACACACTTACTCATGGAAAACAATGCAAACATTTTCTCTATGACTGTCTTTTGGTTGTGGACAAAACAAGACACTTGAGGAAGTAATCTGAGGCTTTGGGAAACATCAATCAACATTTTTTACCTTTTTATTGTTACATTTTATAGGCCAAACAACTTATTAATTAGCTGTTTGAGTAATAGATTAGAAAATAGCACTGGGATATAGCAAGAAAAAAAGTCTAAATATATCATTAAGAATCTGTTTGCTGAAATTCATCATTCCTCAGTTGTTTTGCTTTATCAAAAGCTGCTAAATACAGTAAATAAACAACTTAATCATACACAATGAGTTTGTCCAGAAAGTCTATTTGCATTAACGGATCCCTTATGTTTACATCCAGAGGGACAATAGGTTGTTTTCCTCTGCAGAAACAGCCTCTAATCGGCTAAATACTATCTTGTAATTTTTATTTCCAGCAAATCACTGTAGGCCAAATAATTCTATTTTTAGTCACTCACTGTTATTTGTTTTTGTAAGCAAGACTGCCATATAGAAGTGCAGAAGACCTCAAATACAGTATAATAAGCTTGTTTTTTTTTTTTTATACAACCTTGAGTTGATAAAAATCTGGAAATCTGAAAAAACTATCAACAGATTAACACAAAATATGAATAATGTTTAATGTGCTACAATAAAGAGGGTGCTCACTGGTGCGTATCAGTGCAGTGGCAGGCTGGCTTGTGTCGTTGCTGTTGGTTTTGAGTTTGATGGACACGGTGGAGATGTTGTACAGCAGGCCGGGCACCAGGCCTCGCATCACATGGGTCGACTGCTGCCTGTCCAGGTAGTCCGTTCTGGGATTGCTGTGGCCCAGAGGAGCGTATGTGACGGCGAACATGCTGATGAGGCTGTGTGAGGGCTCTGGCTCGTCCCAGCGGAGCTCCACTTCGCTCTCCTCCACACGCAGCACATGGAGGCCGGGCGGAGGCAGCAGGTCTGGGAACAGTGGCAACCTTACATGTCTAATCCATACATTAAACAGTTACAGGGTTGCCTTAGCAATCCACAGGATGGTAGAGAGCAGCGTGGTGTGGCTGCTAACTGACCTTTCTCACAGTCTTTGCCGGTGAGTCCTATCTTGCAAACACAGTTGTAGTTTCCTCTCCTGTCGCTCCAGCAGTGGCCTCGGTTCCCACAAGGTTTCAGCACACATGGGTCCTCCACTTGGGGGTGACAAACACAAACAGCTGCTACAACACGGCTCATACAAGCAGTCAGCAATTTAGGAAGTTTCTAAACAATCCTTTTTAAACCTTTCTAGGATTAAACACAGAAGTCTAGGATTTTACCCGTAATCTATGTACATAAGAAAGAGCCCATATCACAGAAGTTTGGACACACCTTCTCTTTCAATGGTTTTTATTTAATTGTTTACTACATTGTAGATTAATACTGAAGACATCAAAACTATAAAAAAGAATACATATGGAATTATGTTGCAAACAAAAAAGTGTTACTCTTCAGTTTTAATCTACAATATAGAAAATAATAGGAATAATCCAAAAGCATTGAAAGGGAAGGTGTGTCCAAACTTTTGACTGGTAGTGTATGTTTACATGTTTTAGCACGAAAAAAACCCCACATTATTTGTCTCATACTGTGCGTTACTGCAGTACCTTTTCTCAACCTTTGTCTGTTTCAGCTCCTGTCTATTTAATTCCCACACAACACATTCTTTGTTTGAAGGTGTATTAAAGTACCTGCTAGAAATGTTTTATGCATTGTGATGTAGATAAGTAATGGAAGAAAAACCTGGACTTCAAACCAGGTGTTTTCAGGCAGGTAAAGAGTGGTGTTTTCTGTGAGATGAATAATTCCTGTTGCAGTGGACTTTGGGCTTTGTAAGTTTGCAGACCTTTTACATGTACAAAAAAGGTCACACTATCAAGAATTTTTTGCATTTTCATGACAACCTCAATATTTATCGGACTGTTTCTATCAAAAATATATGTTTTACAGGCATTTTTACATCTCCTCCTGCAGTTGTAATGTTAGGATTTCATAAAGACAGGCACAAATGAAAGGAAAACCAAAATAAAGTTTGGTTGGTTGGTGTTATTAGATGTTGGGCAATCACATGCTGCCAGAACAGCTTCAGTTTTGCTTGATTCTCAAAGTCTCTGATCTCTACTGGAATTAATGAATATCATTCTTCCATAACATATTTTTTCATTTGGTCTTTTTATGATGGAGAACATTGTCTAACATGCCAATTTAAAATCTCCCAAAAGTGTTTAACTGGGTTGAAATCTGGTGACTATGAAGGCCACAGTAAATGATTCATGTAATTTTCCTTTTTAAACCTTTCAGTGACACCTCATGGCCTATAGATGGAAGCATTGTCCTCCTAGAAGAGAGCACTACAATCAGGGTAAAAATAGCAATCACTCAGAACAACTATGTATTGATTTGCAGTGACTTTTGCCTATAAAGGAACAAATGGACCAAAATCATGCCAGCAAAATACCATCCACAGCATAACAGATCCACCAGATCTGCTCATTGTAGGAGTCAAGCATTCAGGTTTCCCCGTTAATTTATCACCTGTCTGTGAAACACCTTATCTTATATATATGACTTGGAGAAATTCAGTAAAGAGATTTATTAAAAATGTGTGAATCAACTTCAGCAAAACAAATTTGTGAGGCAGTGTAAAGCCACTTACACATCTGGCACTGGTCGCCAAAGAAACCGTCTTTACACACACACATATAATTCCGTCTGTAACCCCGACACACACCTCCATTGAGACAGGGGTTGGACTCACAGCCGTCCTGCTCTGCACAGAGATATTCAAAGTTTAGAAGAATTTGTTGCTCTGCATAATCTCTGTGTTAAAATGTGGGCAATTCGTAATATGAGCTGTAGAAAGAACACTGTACCTAATTCACAATCCTGGCCTTTGAATCCTGGAGGACAGTGACACAAGTAAGAGCCCGGCTGGTCCTCACATGTCCCTCTGTTCTTGCAGGGCTCCGACAGGCATTCATTTATGTCTTATAAGGTGAATCACACATACACAGGTACTAAATGTGTCTGCAGGTGAATTCCATTTTTGTATTTAATATCAGTTTGATTAAGAATTACCTGACTGACAGCGGTTTCCACTGAAGCCCTCACTGCACACGCACTGGTAGGATCCGATCTTGTTTCGACATGTACCGCCGTTAAAACAGGGCTGTGTTAAACACTCATTAATCTCTGTAAAAAATGAGAAATTAAGAAATTAGTATAAATAAATACCAACCCAAAAGTTTCAGTTTGCAAAGGAAGAAGAAACTACTGCGATCTCAAGTCTCTGATAGCTGATCAGACAGGTGAGCTTTGATGGGGCAAATGAAATGGAAAAAAAACTAAACAAAAAAAAAAAACACAAGTTGCAGGAAGTTTCTTTTAAAAGCTGCCAAATTGCACAATATCTTAGAGCAACCACAGAAAGAATAGTCAAATTTTCAACTTTCCGACAGTCTGTGATTGTATCATGTGGCACACAATTCGGGAAAAATAGCTAAAACTAAGCATTAAATTATAATATTTAATCAAAAATCACTTTATTGTATATGTCTCATGAAAAATTTTGCAAAAACAAACCATTGGCACCAAAAAATAAGCAAAAATACTGCATCTCTCAGAGCAGCTGAGAAGCCATGATTCAGTCTGACGCCGAGAGGAAAATAAAAACACTTGATCAATAAAATAAAACCAGCACAGCTCAAAAACATAAACAGGGAAGCAAGCTATCGGCAAGTTGTTGGAAGATACATTCAGCACAGTGAAATATCTTTTTAGAGTTGATGTGCAGCATAGAGTGAAAAACAAGCAGTCTGTAGTGGTGGTAAAAATGCAAACTGTGTCTTTAGCATTTGGAAGAAACTTTCCCCCCCCAGTGCTGGTATCACCTAAGAACACACTAGGAAAAAATCTTGTACAAACTGTATTGATTCCATCTTTTAAAAATCAGTAAAATAAATAATCTAAGAAATTCAATTATTTTTTTCTTTTTTATGATTTATAGCATGGCTTGTATGGCAGAAGGATTTGAATGTAAACATTGACAAGGACTCGTGGGCAAAAATACTATCCAGTGCAGGCTGGTTTAGAAGAAAAGCTTAGGGAAAATTTACTCTCTATAAGACACTTAACCAAGTAAAGCACACCAAATATTCTGCTGTTGGCTGTAAGAGTGAACACAACAGTGTTTATGTGCTCTCAGTATCTGAGGAACTGAATATCCAGTGGATCACTTCTACTTTTGATAGTAATATCTCCACAACAGGAAAATCTTCAGTGCTAGCCACAATGGGGCAAACGTTACCATTGACCTTGACCGTATGTACACAAGTAGAGTCATTCATGTCTTTGCTGAAAAGCCCTACAGTATGGGACTTTTAAAAGACAAAAGTAATATTATTTCACTTGAAAACAAAGTGCCTTGGTTTTCTGCACTATTTAATACCCAGCATGACTTCCTCTTTTTTCTAAAACACTTTCCATTCTGAACTGTTGTAGTAACTGGGTTCTTTTTTTTTGCATGGGCTGTTTAGAGGATCCGTGTGCTGTTGTGTGATACAGACCCTCACAAACCGGTGGCTGGCTCCAGTCTCCCTGAATACCACAGATGCTCTGGGTGGCTCTGGGCACCGACGTGAAGCCTGGATGGCAAATATACACAGCCATGGAGCCCGGTGTTGTCGAGGAGAACTGGACCTCAGCATGCTTGACTTGGGGAGGCGGCCCACAGCCCAGCTCTGAAATAAATGTGAACATGTTGATGTCAGCACAGCTGCACAGAAACACAAGCTCACATACACTGAGGCTTAAAGGAGCTCATCCAGAGCATACTGATGCCAACAGAGGTGTTTTCCATCCATGGTCTCTGTTTCTGTCCTCCTGAAATTACCTCCAGCACGCTAGTAGAGTGTATAGACATGAATCATCAGGTCCAATCAGGCCCTACTTTATATAGCTTATGCAGCCGTTCTATATCTGTAAATGTGGGGGCCTCCAGTGCAGCAACACTGCTAAGATTGTCTTCAGATGGAGAGCCAGTATCTACACACATAGCAGCTCAGGATATCCCCTGCCTGGGCCAATCATTGTACAAACATCAGTGTCGTGAGATTAAGACATTGTCTTTGTGATGACGCTCAGTCTGCTTACCTGCAGAGGTTTGTACTGAGCTCCTGCTGACTTCACAGTGTCTGCCGCTGAAGGCATCTGTGCATTCACATTTATACTTTCCGATGTAGTGAAAACACGTCCCACCATTCAGACAGGGGCTGGAGGCGCAGGGGTCGGGCTTCCCTGGAAGAAAACATCCACATATTGATATACGATAATATTTGTAGGTTTTGAAGGTTTTTTTGAACTACCAAGGGAGTCTGCTGATGTAAGATCTAAGGGGAGGACATTCTACAGTTCAGGGTCATGATGATTTAAAGCTACTATTCAAAAAACCTCCAAAGGACAATCAGTATATGATTGACCGTTCTGGTTAGAACATAAAATGAAGTCAAGTTAAAGCTCTGTAATTTTTATGGCACATTTAAAAACAGTAGAAAACTTGAAAATGCTTTCTACCAGAGAGATGAGTTTAACATAACAAATGTACCAGAATAATTAAAAAATACAAATTATTTGAGATGATTACATTCTACACATTAAAGGTGCTGAAAGGCAGTAGCTGAAAGTGATATGTTACCAAAGGTTTAAAATTATGTTAAAATTGTCTTTAATCTAAGCACTACACTTACATACATACATTTTTGAAGTACTGTACTTGAATATATCCAGATAATTCTACTTTATTCTTCAGTGTCTACATTTCAAAGATTAACAATGTATTTTTACAAGATTTATGTACCGTAAATGAACTCCACACATTAATTTCACAGATACAGTTACTTTTTTTTATATACAGAACACAATCTGGAATCTTTCTGCATGGAGTTTCCATGTTCTCCCTGTGCATGCGTGGGTTTTCTCCAGGTACTCCGGCTTCCTCCCACAGTCCAAAAACATGCTGAGGTTAATTGGTGATTCTAAATTATGAAAGTGAGTGTGATTGTTTGTCTCTATATGTAGCCCTGTCATAGACTTGCAACCTGTCCACGGTGTCACCTTCCTTCAACCTAAGTTAGCCGGGATACACTCCATCCCCTCCGACCCTAATGAGGATTAAGTGGTGTATAGATAATGGATGGATGGATAAAATGCCTTATTGAGTATAACACATTGTTACAGATTTAAGTCCCTATCTGGTCACTGTATGGACATTATAACAAGGCAAAAAAAAAAGATTTTGGGGGCCTTTAAAGGACATGCAGATAATTTTAGTTATGTTGATGATGTGTATAAGCGATGTGCTCAGGCTGGAGTTATGCTAGCATGTACATGAAGTCCACAGGTACTAATAAGAACGATAAAATTGTCCAAGAAAATCCAGCAGGAAAGTCCCAGAAGTGCTGCAAAAAATAATCATGCTACAGACAACGTGTGCAAATTATCATGTTAGGTGCATAAGATGTATTTATGACTTATTTGATGGGGATGGATACAGCATATACATGAACTGAAAACAGCTACCCAGTGCAAGTATTATAGTGTTTAAAGAGAATGCTAATTTGCAACATCTGTCCCTAGAGGGGTTTTTAAAATGTAAAACAATGAGATAAAAAGACATAAACAGACACAAAAAGGCACATCTTTGTACACTAATCTATGGGAAGCACTCAGGTGATATGGTTATTAGATTTGTTATCATGTACTTTAATACTTTGACATGAATTTGCAAGTAAACCCTTGGGCACTGCATACAAAATCTGTTCATTGAGGTGGCACTCACCCACTTCACAGTGTTTTCCAGTGAACCTGTAAGGACATACACATCGGTAGCTGCCTGCTTCTTCCTTACAGGAGCCTCCATTGCGGCAGGGACCAGAAGCACAGGTATTAAGTCTAACTGGAAAGAGACAGGGAGAAGGGAATCCTTGAGGCAGAGAGCACTCGAGCTTTTAATCACACAAAATAAATCTGTTCCGGTACATTGCAACTCGAGTCATAATTCAGGAAAAGAGCTCATAAATCAGTCATGAGTAAAAAAATTATCCTAAGCCTTTCAGCAATGCCATATTTCAAGCAGCATTACGAATAATGGCATGTTTCCTGGTGCATTAAAGCTGGAGCTGGGTTTGAGCCTGGGTAATAAGGCATGAATCTGAAGGATGCTTTGAAATTGGTGCTTCACGAATTTATATGCAGGCATTTCTGTGTAGTAGTTTTATCAATTATGCTACCTTTTTCACAGTGCTTTCCCCAGTATCCGTATTTGCATTCACAGGTGTAGCCTCCATCCCGCTCGTAGCAGTAGCCCCCATTCAGACAGGGAGAGGAGTCGCAGACCGATCGGGGCTGTACTGAAAAACACACACCGAGACTTGACTGTGTTCCATTGCACTGGGAAATGGCAAAACAGATTATTTGTCATTTTGTGATTGGAACATCATCAGTCATTTGTGACATTACACACACAACAACAAAGTGGCCTCTTGTTGGATTGATGCTCTTACCACAGGTGTAGATTTCAGGGAGGATGGAAGAGGTGCATTCCCTCTCAATATTTATAGAAATACATGAAAGAAGGAAAGGCCTTTTATTTTGAAAAATTTCTATAATGCGTACTCATAAAATCAATAATACCTCTGGCAATGATGCGCACAAAGTTTTAAACATGAGCAGAAATCCTAAAGTTGAGGGGTTTATGAATTAATTAAAATGGCGTGCAAAGGTGCCACCTGCACACTTAGTTAGGTTGCTTCCTCCAAATAAAAGACACAAAAGAGGACAGAAGAGCAAATCCAGCCTATACGTGTGTCGAAAGAACTGGTATAACAAAAAATGAGAAAAACTGATGTACAGGAGAATGCATATATATAGCATTACATTATATTACATTGTGACTTCTCATGTGGTGCCTGAATTTTGTGTTTTCCTTTACATAAAAACACATTTCCACCATAAATTGATGCTGCAAATGCATAAATTCATGCATAGAAATTCACCAGAATGCAGGAAATTAAATGTTTGACACTCATTCTCCACTCCTCAACGTTCAAGCAAAAATCTATATCCATGGCTCTTACCATAGGGATAAAAGTCCTTATGATCCAGCTCCGCTCCAGTCTGACATGTACAAAGGTAGGTTCCTCCGTACTCCAAACAAGGCCCTCCATCAGGACACGGTCTGCTGTTACTGCACGGCGTCTGGGTTACTTCTAAGTGTGAAAGACAGGCTCACAAGTTTGGAAAAGTGTCCTCTGGTCTGAGACATCTTTGATCTTACAGTGACCCAACCATCAAAGCTGTAGCGAGACACCCGATAGGATTAAATGTATCATACCCACCAAACTGACAGTAGATTCCTGTGTAGCCTGAAGGACATTCACAGGTTCCATTGATGTCCACACAGACTCCCCCATTCTGGCAAAGACATTCCTCTGCAGACACAGTAAGAGAGAGTGTGTGAGAATGAGAGGCTAAAGCCGGAAAGTTTGCGAGCTACTTGAAAGCGAGTACTCAACTTAGGTAAAGTTTTCAGCGTTGGCCTACGTGTAAACAAAGACAGAAGGTATAAACGGTCAACATCTGCACCATATGCTGAGCAGCTTTCATCTGCAATACTGTAAACTCTGTATTGATTCGCTGTCATTTCTCTTTCCCTAATCTTTTCCAACAAAGTTCACAGGACCAGAAGATTACCAGTCAGCACGCCGAACATCCGCTTTGTACAAATTGTAAGAATGTTTTTATTTTCCTCTGCTTCCTAATTGCAGCAGTGGATCAAAGGACATGGCCATATCACAGCTAAATGGCTCCGCTTTGAAGTCCCGGGAGCTCGGTGGAGGGTATTATTTTTCTGATGATATGGAGCATATTTTGTGGCCAAAATGCATTGCCCCAAGGGCAATTAATGGATTGTTAATTTGCAAGAGCCACTTTCATTGGCCACCTGTGCGGCCCGGGTCCTTTGATCTGAGAGCCTGATTAGGCATTTCTGAGTCCCGCTACTTTCTCTTCCTTGGAGGATCGTGCTCCTTTTTCCGCTGTGCCTTCCAAGTGAGCCAGGCAGGAAAGTATTTGGGAGATTTAAGAGAGCCTATATAAGCACTGATAGTTATTTCAGCTCACGGGTGAGGAGTAGCATGCATTGCAATAGCTCAAATACTATTAAAGTGCTTTTAGTGGGAGGGAAAAAAACCTTGCAGCAACTGCTATCGGTAGATGACAGTAACCTCTCAGGGGAGCCCGAATTAGCTTCACTATTAAAGCAAACATGGACAGTAAATATAATACAAAACGACTTAATATGCATTCATAAAGGAAGGTATGATGCCTGAGGTAAGGATATTTTGTGTTTGAACTGGTTATGCAAGCAGCAGCTGTGTTTGAAACTAGTGTGGTGCAATGGCCAACTTCCAGAGAAGCAAGTAGCGGTGTGGAAGCATGCATATTTCAACAGCTCTGTCTGAAGAAATGACCTGAATACCAAAGACCAGCTTTGACTCATAAACAGGCCTTTTTAAGTCTAGACATGGCACTTCCTCTTGTTGGTAAACTAATAAAATGTGCTATAAAACAATTATTCACAAGATCAAGCGACTGGTTCCCGTAGTAAACTGGGCGAGGCCGTGTCAGTTTTGATAATTACAATAATCCATCATCACAGCAGCCTCTTCCAGGGCAGAGTTCCAAATTCCTGTGGGATAGCACAGCTCCTCTTCAAATACCCCAGTCTGCTCCCTACCTGCCCAGCTGCCTGCCGTAAGCGTCAGTCTGGCCAAATGTACAATACCTTCACACTTGTCACCATAGAAGCCTGGAGCACATGTACAGTTGTAGATACCCGAGCTGGTGTGTTCACAGATCTGGTGCTTCTTGCAGTCCTCGTCTTCACACAAGGCTGGAGATGGAAAACAGGTTGACAGGCTGTGATGTAAAAACCAAGCAAATGTGAAAAACTTTTTGGCAAAGCTTGATCTGTAGCTGTACTTGCTTTTACCTGTTTGGTTTTCTGCCTCAGTTGAATTGGCCTGAAGCGCCACCAGCTCTGAAAGTGGAAGACAAGAGCGTGCTTTGAAGGGTTTGTTCATCCAAATACCAATAACACAGATTTCTTCTCTTTCATCTGGTGGTATGCAGCAGAGGTAAGAGAGTTTATGGATCCATTTGCCCAGATTGGGAGATACTTAACTCTGAGAAATGTGTATACTACAACCCCAATACAATGTAGACTCATGTAATTTAGTTACACGGCATTGAAAAGTTTTGTTAAAACAATGTATTTCCAAGAAAAATGACCAAGTGGTGCCAATCCGTTTACTTCCACTGTATAAGGAAACCAAAATTAACCCAAAACTATCTGCATGGCTAGATAGCATTAAGTAGAGGAATGCGATAAAGATGGATACGGTATGTGAGAAATATATGGGAAATTTGTGATAACATCATCCTGCCAATTAGTTTACATGAACACGCCGTTAAATTAACTTAATGTGATAAAACCGATGAAATCCCATGAAAACTTCTTAAAGTGGCCACTGCTAAGATACACAAATCAGCTTTTAGCTTCTTAGCTTTTAAAGGAATTACTTTTTCTACTCTCTTCCTATATTACATCTTAAGATTTTGCTTTTGTCTTTTTTGTATGTGGTTTAAGTAACGGAGATACAAAGATACAGACATCTCAGAGCACATTTTTCGAATTCTATGAAACAGTAAAAAGCTGGTAAATTGGGTTTAGGCAGGCCTGTCCTATTAGGCCTTAAGTAGCCAGAGTGGAATCACACCATCAAGTTCTTGTGAAATTTTAAAGTGCTCTCTGAAATTACTTAACATACATAATTTTGAATTCTGGCTTTCCTGCCAAAAATGAGACGAGTACAGTGATGTTGCTCTACTTTCTGTATAGTAATTACGGAGCTAGAGCCAGGAGGTGATTAGATTACCTCTGCATAAACACTGGCTCCCTCCAGAATTCAAAGCCATGTTACTAACACCTCACTAACACATAGCCGAGCTGACAACATCGTAGCCTAGCAAACTACAA
This sequence comes from Amphiprion ocellaris, assembly GCF_022539595.1. Taxonomy (NCBI): domain Eukaryota; kingdom Metazoa; phylum Chordata; class Actinopteri; family Pomacentridae; genus Amphiprion; species Amphiprion ocellaris. The sequence continues at coordinate 32,024,402 of NC_072767.1, read as the reverse complement.
GGTTGGTTGTTTCCTCTGTTCCCAGTCTTAGAGGTGTGAAAGCTGCATGCATGTTAACAACTCCACAAAAAGTAGAGCAGCAGCTACAGAAACAGCGAAATTGAGAATAACAAAAAGGGTCAGAAATTTGATTTACTGTCATTTTGCTGATTAGAATTATCACAAACCTTACATATAATCTAAAAAATGCATTTGTAAGAATGAATTGTAGTGCAGAAGCATGACATTTACTGTTCAGAAATTGTTTAATTGCCTAATTTAGGGGGGTTTCTTCAAAAAGGCAGGTTATATCATAAGTATTTCTGTAAATGTAAGAATTAAGCCACAATATCAACTAATATATGCCCGTATTGTTATTATACTTAATTAGTATTTTCAGTGAAATATGGTTAGGTTTGTCATGACTATGCAGTGAGCAAACTTCAGAGGCTGAAATATCGGATACCGTATTTTCGCGACCATAAGGCGCACTTAAAAGTCTTAAATTTTCTTCAAAATGGACGGAGCGCCTTATAATACGGTGCGCCTTATGTGTGCACCGAGTTCCAACATCTGTAAATGTTACTGTGTGACTTCGACGAGCTCCGCTTGACTGACTGATAGCATTTCTTGCTGACACGCTGCTTATATAGAGAAAAGGTGGACGTGACAGAGGACAGCATGAGAACGTTAAAGGGGGAAGTGTGGGCGTGAAAGAAGACGCTAAAGGCACGCCCCCAGTTGGTATATAGTGCCGGTATTTGCATAATACAAAACAACATGGGTTTGGCGTCACCGTCCCTGTTGATCTGTGACTCCATGCGCGTCCATCTCACAGCTGCTGTGAAAAACCAAGTGCAGCAAATGAACTCGGAGCTTGCTATCATTCCGGGAGGCTTGACGAAGGAACTCCAACCGCTGGACATCGGTGTAAACAGGGCGTTCAAAGTGAAGTTGCGAACGGCGTGGGAGCGATGGATGACAGATGGCGAACACAGTTTTACTAAGACTGGGAGGCAGCGCCGGGCGAGTTACGCCACAATTTGTGAATGGATTGCGGATGGTTGGGCTAACGTGTCTGCTTGCACTGTTGTTCGAGCTTTCGCAAAAGCCGGCATCATTTATGAGGAGCCGCACGGCAACGAGACTGACTCTGACAATGACGAGCGGGAACCTGGCGTGTTCCATGGAGAACTAGCCCAGCTGTTCATTTCAGATACAGAAGATGAGGACTTTGATGGATTTGTGAATGAGGATTGATCAAAAAACAACGTGAAAACATTGCTAAATACTTCAATAAAGTACAACTGAACTCAGTTTTGCTTCCGCTGCCTTTTTTAAAACACACGCTAGCATGCATGTTTTAAGCTAGTACAGGTATGTTTTACCTGCACGCGCTCTATAATCCGGTGCGCCTTATGTATGTGTTAAATACAGAAATAGCACCCGGAACTGAGACTGCGCCTTTTAATACGGTGCGCCTTATGGTCGCGAAAATACGGTATATGAAGGATGGCTATTAAATAACGAGACTAATGTTGTTATTCAATTTTATCTAATTTGAGCATTTTTAAGTTTTGTGCTGAAGTGTCCCTCAGACACTGAACCCCTAGTTAGCGGCAATATTCCTGAAATTCCTATAGGAGGAACAGAACCATCTCACGCAAACATCAGCCTAAGCTACAAACATTTGTTTTGCTCTAAAAGACATAATTTGGTTTCCTTTTTTTTGCTTGTCCTAGTTGGAAAAAGGATACATTACATAAAGCCAGAGAGCAAAGAGCAATGTAAATATTTTCTTTGAAGAACTGCTTATTTGAGCTGAATCCAAGTTAATGAAGTCACCTGTCTCGCAGAAAGTTCCAGTGAAGGTAGCCGGACACGTGCAGGTGAAGTTGTTCACCTGATCGATGCACTCTCCTCCATTCAGACAGGGCTGCGACTCACATTCATCGATATCTGCAGGATACACAAAAGCCAGAAAATCAGATATGAGAAATTTATCTGCTGTCGATGCAGTTTCACATAAAGATTTTTCATTCGTCACGTGGAAAAGCAGGAGGTTGTTGTTGTCTTGGACACTAAGCTGGATTAGGAGAAGTGAACTTCCCTTGTGAAAGCATTGAGTTTCATTTGCCAGGTGTCTGGTATTAAGAGTAATCTGGTCTCATGTAGAAACAAGGATTCATGAACTGTGCCAGGCCTGATAATTTAATTCTCCACTAGATTCAAGTTTCATCAACAATCAATCACAAGAGAAGGGAGATTAGAAAAAGGACTTTTTGGAGACCGACTTGACTTCAGTGAACTTTCTCACTGTGGTTCATTGCTACAGTGTATGACCCAAGTAAAAAAAAGAGAGCTGCTTGCAAATCTATTCAACCAAAACCCATTTGTCTAGGTAGACTTGGAAGCTCTTTGGACAGAAACATCAGCCAAAAGACTGAGTTTGATGTAGAAAGCAGCAGAAAATATTTCCTCTGGAGGGAGATGCCTACTTTCCTGCGGCCTGTGAAAAACCCTGCTCACCTGTCTCACACAGCACACCAGTGTAGCCCGGCTCACACACACAGGTGAAGCTGCCAGCGCCTTGTACACATGACGCGTTGTTGAAGCATGGCCTGTCTTTGCACTCGTCAATGTCTGCGGCACACACACACACACACACACACACACACACACACACACACACACACACACACACACACACACACACATAGGCAGAGAGACACGCTCATGGAATATTTACTCAGCTGATTAATATATCCGCCACACTGCTCCCCTCACTCTGCAAGTATGTGCTGCTGGCTGCGAAAGGTATTAGACGAGGTTTGATACATGTCCGCAGGCCGGACTGTGGGAATAGGCACAGAGACTCCAGAGAGGCTGGACACACATATTGTAAAAATGTTTTTTGTTGTTATTGTCATATGTGTCATTGTTATATGTGGAATTTATAATATACAGTATTAAAAAAAATGTATCAACTGTTTATGGTTTTCAGTAGTTAGGGATTATTAGAGCATGACCAGTGCTGAATTTTTGAGTCCAATACCAAATTTATGGAGTGAGAAATCGTGACATAGTCAATATATCGCCTGATATTGTTTACATACATGCATATAACATGTTCGATCTATATTGAAAAGGGAATATGATGGGGTAATTGTTTATTAACTTCCTAGCAATGTAACTTACAAACTAGTTATAAACTTAACTTTAATACAAAACTCGACTTTTTACACCACTGTTTGCTCAGTATTGAAGCGTACTCTGCTACATGTGCTGCTGACAATCAACCACTGTGCTATGGGCCCTAACCATTTAGACATTAGGTCGTCTCCGTACTGCTATGTGTTCAGCATTCATGTTGCATTTCCTGTGCATATGTTCACTTTTTTTTTTTTTTTGAAATTATATACACATTTTTTTCACACAAGTTGGAAGATAATCTATGAGGAGCAAGCAACTTCAACAAATACCATAAAATAACTACAACAGCTTGAGGGAATGTGCCAGTTGTACCTGTTTCACAGTGAATCCCAGTGTATCCAGGAGGACACTGACAGATGAAACCATTAATCTGGTCTTCACAAGTCCCTCCATTCTGGCAAGGACTGGAAGCACACTCATCGACATCTGCAGACAGGGAGAAACACAATGAAGGTAGTATGATATTTTTAATTAGAAGAAAACATCCTGCAAAGGTCAGATAAAAAGGACAAGAAGCTGATACAGGTATTAAGGAAATCTCCAGGTGTCCCTTTGACAAGTCTAGTATTTTCTTTACAAGCATTTTTCAGGTTGGTTTCATGTACACAGGTAGTCATTCACAGTGTGGGCCAAGTGCAACAGAGTAGGAAGTGTGGTGTCAACCATAACTCACCGATCTGGCATCGTCGACCGGTGAAGCCAGCCAAGCAGGAGCAGGTGAAGGAAGGGTTTCCTGTGATACAGTCGTCGATGCACTGGCCTCCGTTCAGGCAGGGACGCAGGTGTGGGCACACTGATGCTGCAGAAAGAGGTCAGTATAACAGGAATTCTAGAAATAACAATATTAAGGCGTCAAGGAACATGAGAACAACTAATCTCACCTGAGTTATTGCAGCCACCCACTTCCACATGTGCATCATCTATCCGGAAGACCCATTTTCCAAGGTAGCCCACGTTGGTGGTCCCCTCAACATTCACCACATCGGCGGTGCGAGAGCCAGGGATGTTGAAATAGCGCTTCCCATCGCCGGCATTAAAACCTGCCTGGGAAGAGAGTAACACAGCAGAAGTAGATATGACAAAGGATCATTGAATTACAGTTCAGACACGTGGAAATGGGAAAACAGATCATACTCGACATTCCATGTGATCTTACCTGCGCTGCGATCCCTCCCAGCCCAGCCAGGTTTCCTCCACTGCTGGCGTGCATGCCTGTGGTCCAAGTGATGTTATTGTACTGGAATATCGTGAAGGAAAGCTCTCCATCTGTAATGAGCACCACTTGGAAAGTATTTACCTGCACATCGGAGAAAGAGACTTGGTTAAACCATTTCCTGATTTCTAGGAAATTTTGTAATGAGACGTGTATCTAATAGAGTCGTCATATCGATGGTGCAGATTCAGTCAGCATGAGACACAGTGGACGTTTTTGGGCTTGACCTTGTAGGAGCAGGTGAACAACAAATTTAAAGACAACAGTACAATTAGCAGATGTTTTTTTTTAACCACATTGAAAAATAACAGACATTTACCATAGACTTTAAAATTATTTAGGTTTACACTGATGGACGGTCTGACAGAGTCCAGTGGTTTCTTCTTATGAAAAGTGATTTTTTATCTCCACTGCAGGTAATATGTTGGCCAATAGGGAATCTCTGACTTAGTTGGGTTTTTGATGTATTATTTTTTAGATATTAACCTTAATTTTTATATTATCATGTATTTTGGTATTGCAGATTCTTAACTTCAATATTTAAGTTAGTCAGGTTAATGTGTAGAATAAATATTGGAGGGACTAAACCATAATATTTTAGTTAGTCTGTTCAATTTGTATAATATGTAATATAGTAGGGTTTGTAATTTGTATCATATGTAATATTGTAATTTCTTAATCTTAATATTTTAATTATTCAGGTAAATTTTTGAAATATATATAATATTTTAGCATTTTAATCCCATTATTTCAACATGTTAGGTAATTTGTAACTCTCCAATGGCTCCACTGGAAAGCACTCAATGTTTGTTGCTTTAAATGTGCTTTATGAGTAACAGTGACTTAAATGGAGCATGGCGGCCAATGCTGATAGAAGTCGGGTAAAGTGAATTTGTCAGTAACACAACAAAAGGCAGACTTAACATGATTAAATGTATACAATTTTTTTTCATACAGTTTATTGTGTAGGTTGCTTTTGTCAAGTTTGCAGCTGTTGTGTTTGAAGCTGGATCTACTTTTAGGCAACCATTTCAGGTGCTACATAGCTTGCTTACTAGTTTCCAGGCACATTCAGAGGCAACATGTAATGTAACATGTAACATGACTAAGGTTGGTGGGAGGTTCATATGGTGCAGTCAGCCTATTGTAGCTGGTATCCTACTAGTTAGTGACAGACTAATTTGGAGGGGTTCTGTCTGGATGTCTGCATGAGCTATTTCACAGTCTCACCATATGCCCCCCTGGTGACTGCAGAACAGGCATCTCTGTTTGGAAATCACTTATTAAGACTCTTTAACAGTAATTACATGGAATCAGGACATTTGTGAAGTGGAGTGTGAGTTTATACCGGTGTACGTGAGTTGCCTCCGAAGAAAGTAACTTGGTGCCACGTGGAGATGAGCGTCCATGTGGCGTTGAAGTCTGGGTACTCTGAAAAGTACGTCCGGACATCACCTGATGCCCTCCTCAGGATGGAGGGATCCTGGCTCTCCCTGTAGAAGACTGTCCCGGCTCGACGGTTGTCCACATCGGCCCAGAACGGCGCCACGACCCGTCTGTCTCCAGCGATTGGAAAAGCTACTGGTGTGAACTGAGACACCTCCCTCAGGAAAGACACCAGGCCATTGTTGTTAACCTGAGGAGGAGATGCAGCTGGAGTTAAAGCATTGGAATAAAATCAACAAATCACTCACAGGTTTTCCTCAACACGTCAGATTAAACATCTGTGACGTGTTTATAGGATTAGGTGTGGTTAGAGCGGAGGTGTTGAAGAAGAGACGCAAGTTCTGACCTCACAGGGCAAACAGCAGCATGTGGCAGTGAAAGCATAACGGATATTTGCAATTCCCACGTAGCAAACAGACGCTACCTTCATTCTGTATAATGACAGCAGCCAAGAAATCCTGGTTTCTGCTGTTCACACACCTGCAAAATCATCACACCAGGAAGAACGTTCACGGTCTTTAAATCCACACATGACTGCCAACTGTAGAGTAACCAAATAAATGTCTGCCTACATATATCCTCCGTGAGAAATGCACAGTCATGCTCTGTTGCGTGCAGGAATATCAGCTTCCTGAAAATCTACTTTTAAAGTTCAAACATAGGTGTATGACTGAATGAATATCTTCGTTATGTGATTACTCAGTTGGCAATCACTTTGATAATTGTCGAGAAAGATTCCATATTCTGCGATGATTTGCATTTGTTTTCTGTTTCATATCAGTGCAATCCAAACATTTAAATTTTGGAACAATTGTGAAGGATATTATTCTCCATTAGGTTTGTTTCTAGTTGTTTCTAATTTGAATCCTATTTTTTTCATATACAAGACATTTTAGGCATGAATATATTACCCTTAAAACTGCATTCCTGAGATTTTTTTTGACAACTTGGGGGTAACAGAATGAGCTGTGAACAATACTGACATACTACCACATTATAAAGCTGTGTGACTGATTTACACATGCAGCGGAAGGTGCAGGAACAACAGAAAAGCCACAGAATCAAGATACAAAATGTGTCATGTTTTCTTGTTTTACATCTCCGGTTGTTGATGAAATCCCTAAAACCTCATCTTTGTGTATCGCAATGGTGTATTTAGACATTTTTCCATGAAAATAATCCCTTCCTGCTTAAAATGGCTTAGATTCAACTCTACATTGTTGTTTCTTCTAGAATGTGCAGATCTATGAAGACTTTGCTTCCTTCAGCGTACACCTGTTCCCACTCACTGCAGCTCAAGCACACCAGTTCACCTGCAACTGCTCAAACACTGTAAAACTATTCTACACTACATGATGGCAAGTTCTAATACTGGAGGAAGTCATGTTCAACTGGAAATCAATTCTGAAGAAGAACAATTGTACATAAAGCCTCATGTTGCAAGTTGACAGGATTGGATCCTTATGTTTCTTTATATTTGAAACCCTCGAAGCCTGAATCTGTGTTTTTGAATTGCACCAGTACCCTGTAGTTTAAAGGTGCAAATATTCAACCATTGTGTTGACTGCCTTTTTTCGGTTATGATACGTTTTACAGCATATTACAAAAACACTGTAACGACATATAAACAAGGTTGAAAACTTAGCAGAAGAAAGATCAGGCACACAGGCAATAACTAGGGGTGTTTTGGGAGTGGTTGAGGTTACTTAGGGGAGAAAATTGAGTAGAAATAAAAGGGAAATGCTTCTAGAAGAGATTTATTTTATAGATTGTAAAATAGCAATCTGGAGACAACGTGGTCAACACAATAACAGATTCAGAAGAATGTCTATTGAGAGTCAAAGTTTTAGTGATGTCCAACAACTTACTGCAATGAACTTTGAGCATCCAGAAAAGCTGCTAAACTCAAATGAAGACCAAAACTCTACAACCTGTGTATTACCAGCCTGAAGAGATTCTGCCTGCCATGACACCTACCCTACTTCTTCTAAACTCTGGCGTGAACTTTGCCTCGCTTCGCATTCGGGCTGAGAGGCTTGTGACAGTGACAAAGCAACGTCAGATGGCTGAGCTCTGCTCCACGCATGTATGAAAACCATAATTTGAAGGACTTTGCTGTAAAAACAGCAGAGGAAGTTTTGTTTGGCACAGCACGGGGGCTGAGTTAATTGCCCGACCACAGCCTTCCCCTCTGCATCAGCGTGGTGTGGTGAGAACGTGGCCAGTGTGGGGGAAAAGATGACCGACTGCAGGGGCAGGGCCCGAGGGTCAGCCAGAGCGCTATCTGATACTGGGAGAAAAACAAGAGCGAGGGCACAGAGCTGGATGAATGGAAGGATGTACATGAATTACAAACCTTCCACACCCACATGCCCACTAATGAGAGAGTTGTGGTAGCAGTGGTCTGGAACTCACCCATCTGAAAGCAGAATTAGTGCAGGAAATCATGAACACTAAATAGAGTTTACATTCAATACTGGAATATACTTAATCACCTAATCCAATCTCGTGTCACATCTGGAACTATTTAAACAAGTGTATTTCTTTCTTGTTAAGATTTTTTTAGGCTACTTTGACATGGAAATGACCTTCGAGGAATTTAAACTGAACTTAGGACCTTTTGCTTTGCATCATATCACATAGTTTTCGTTTTCTCATGGATTCCAACAAGGCTATAACTAGTGCAGCGAAGGGTGGTTCTGCATCACACTTATGTGAGAGAGTGAATGGGTTCAGAGCTGCCCTGTGTTTTGCTGTAACATGACCAAGGTCAGAATCACAGGGAAGAGAGGTGCGATCAGTCAACCTTGTAAGAAGCATCTCTCTCCCCATATTTCTTTCTCTCACTCTCAATGGTACCACTTCACTCCATAACACCACTGTTATTTTTTGGGAATTCTTTGCCGGATACATCCAGGATTTTGCTTGGGTGGTTTTCTTTAGAGCCAAGCAATTTATGAACTAAAATAAACTTTCATCTGGCTTAAGTCAAGCCAAAGCAAACCCCTAAATGAAAAAGGTGCCCATGGATCAACCCAGGAAAACATTAGTTTTCCTTGTCAAAAATGGAGGTTTCACAGCTCCATGCTTGTCCAATTATTTGACGAGACCGAAGGACGTGACTACAGTCTGCAGTCTGTGCGCTTGGCCTGTAACTGCTTAGCCCTGGCTCACCTTTTGCTACAAAGAGTTTAGATTAAGGCAATAAATCCTGTCTGCAACCGCGTGGAAGGTCAAAAACACAACTTCTGTTGCACAAGTACGGTGAAGGATTGGCAATAAGATATTAGTGCACCAGTCTGTATATTGTAACAAATGTATTCAACTAAATGTCTGATTTGCAAGTTATATAGGTTTTACCAAGTAATTTCAGATATTAAAAAGATCACATTATGTTCATTTCCATTATTAGAATTATATTTTTGTATTTTGTTTTTAAAATGAAGCTGTGTATCACCTCAGTAATTAACATATTATGTGTTATTTTTTAAGTCTCTCTGTAATTGTTGATTTAATCCTTAAAAATTCAACTCAAAGTTACATATTCAATATTTTTTTCCATAGAAATAATCCGTTCCTGCCGTACAGAGCTTTAGACATAACTCTAGACAGGTGCTTCCTATAGAATGTGCAGATCTTTGAAGACCTCACCTCTTTATCTATCCACCCCTCCCCATCCACTGCACCTGGAGCACACCAGCTCACCTTCATTTTGCTACACAATGGCAAGTTGTAATATTGAAGTAATTTAGTCATATGGAAACAATTAGAACTAGAAACAATTATGAAGAATAATGATATAAATATCCACCTTGTAACTTGACAGGATTGGTGCCTAAGGTTTGTTATCTATCAAACCCCATAAGTGTGAATTTCACCAGAAAATTGGACAAAAATGAAATGTTTACAATAGTGAAAAACAACCAAAATGTTAAGTAGTTCTGCCAAAATGGAGAAACCATTACAAATCTTGGGAGTTAAATGTAACCCGGACTTAAATGGACAATGATTGTGCTTACATGACTAAACTGGGAGAACTGAATCCACGTACCAAGAGTAAAATTCTTATTCCACTTTGTTTCTCACATCTATAACTTTCTGGCGTCTTCTTGCCACTGTGATCAAACAGGCAACAAGAGCAGACTGCACGAAGCTCCTACACCCATCCATGAAATAGTTTGGTACTGAAGCATCCCTGGAAAAAACGTTACAAAAACGCTGCATGCATTTATATTGCACTAAGCTTACCATCTCCTGCCTGTAGCTTCATATTTAATAGACATACATGAAAGTGGTATCAACCTCCTCATCAAACTCTCTGCAAGAAAGCGAAGAGGCATATACCCAAACGTCAAATGGTTCTTTTAAAGCACATCATTTACTTGAAGACTTTAAGACTTTTCTAAGTATGTGCAGATATATGTTCTCCATGGTGGATGAACAGCTTCTAACATCACTCTGTCACATGTCTCATCCAACACATGCATGTAAAAAGCGCCCATGCAGAGTACAAAGAATAAAAGTTGATGCACACATCTTTGGGCCATACACAGTGGTGAGTGAAACTGAGTGAATGAAATTGCACAAAGTGCTGACGCTCTTCAGAAGACCAGATGAGCACTAGCAGATGTGTAATCTGTAAAGAGTGCAGTTAAACTGTAGTGTGTTCTTGGCAAGAGACTTTTAAAACATATCTGAATTTTGTTTACATGTAGTTTATTTGCAATTACAGACAAATGCCACCATCTGTCATTTTCTTGTACATTTTAATCTCCAGGAAGGCTTGAGTTTTTCCATGAGAGTTTGTCTATCAGTAATAAGTGCTTTGATCAGAACCACCTATTTGCACATCTGCTTTTAAACTTGTGTTCTTTCCTCTCTGACCTCGGTTGTCCTCCTTCATGTTCTTTATGCTGGCCATCCGTAAGAGTAGTTAATCCGTGAACTGCATTGTTTAGAAGGCCCTAAGATGCTTCGCAGATACATCTGTGTTCTGTTAAAGTGATTGGTCATTTCTCAGATAAAGCAGCTGGACAGTTCCAGGGGGAAGACCCCTGCCATGTTATCTGAGGCGTGGGAGGAGGGGAGGGAGGACCTGGACGGGGAGGAGGAAGAGATCCCAGCAACATGAGAAAACTCCCAGACACAAACCCTCACAGAGGGACAGCCTAGTTACCATGAGGCAGAAAGGGGACAGGAGAGGGAGAGATCCATGTATTCCAAGGGATTTTTATGTGGCATGAGAGATCACTATGCTAAAATCCACTGCTGTATGTCTTAAACAAAAATCAGGTTTGCTTCAGGCAGGGACGAGGAGGTCTAACAGGATCTGTTGGGGGAGATTTTAAGAAAACACTCTGAGGTATATGGATTGCTAAACAGAATCAGTTATGATAATGAAGTAAGACAGCACCCACAAACCATCTAAAATCCGTTTGGTTCTACAGCTTCCATGTGGCAGTAGCCCAGGGGCTTGGAACCAACTCCTGGGAGAAATTATTCATACAAATTTACCCCTTAGTACTCACTGAAATATTACCTGTTCAAAGCAGCTCTCTGGCGGCAGATATCACCGTGTGGCCCGCACACACTACAGCAGATGTTTAATGGATTCAGGTGGGGCATTTCAAACGAGCGTGACTGTAATTTCAAGTGCCTGCCATAATCTGTTATGCTCTCCGTGACAACAGAATTACAGCTCAATGAGATGCAGAGCAGGCTACAGGATATCACATCACTACTAACACATTTCAGAATGTGCAGATTTTTATCTCAGAGGATAATTCGGTTGCATATAAACAAACCGAGCAACCAGTAACTTGTCTTATCTTGTCTAATTTGACTATGGTGTATCAATGCGACTACAGGAGAAGAGATGTTCAGGAATTCGTGCAACACTTCACAGGAAAAACAGCGTGCAGCAACAACACTGCACTTATAAACATTGTGTCACTGTCTATATAGTGAGTGTAGTTGCAGAAGAGCTTTACAAGTTTCTTCATTAGGAGACTGACCTCACCCCCTCAGTACAGATGCTCAGATTAGAAAGCCCACCTTTGACCTCGCCCATTGTTGCCATGGTTCCTCAGCCTCCCCTGCCCCTCAGTTCAAGCAGGGAGGAGGCGGGCGAGGAGGGGCACATTGTGGAGCGCTAACGTGGATGCATAACCACAACAGGTGGTGTTGATTTAAGGGAGTTCTGCCTTTCCATGCGCTGGAACTGAACCCAATACATGACAAAAGCAGATCAAAGGGAGTTTCACTGTGGTGCGTGAAAATCCTTGTCAAATTCAGCTTCCTCCCATGAGCACTGTTTCTCTCGCTCCAGCATGCATATTTCCCCCCCCCCCGCTCTCACTTCTTCTGAAAGAGAACGGCTCACAGATGCTGCGGCAACAACAAGAACACAAACTGTCATTTCCTTTAACAGCTCTGTGCAGATTTGCTATAACCGGAGGTACTGGTGTTCTGCTAACAGTTTGTCTCTCCCTCACCCTTGGTGCACTTGAGAGCCCTCAGGGTGCAGGAAGGGCAGATGTAAAGTTAAGAGAAAGTCACGAAGGATTATGATTCCACCCATGAGGGGAAAATGTGATATTCTACAAATGAGCTTACACACCGGAGCTTGTGGGAGCACATGAACATATACAAACTCTCAAAGGGTACTGCAATGTAGTGTTTGGCTGTGTGCCAAATCTCACCTCCCTGAGGCTCTTATACAATCCACACCATGTCAGCTTCAATTGCCGACTGCCAAGTGCATGCACACGCACACACACACACACACACACACACACACACACATGGTGACATGTAAAGACACAAACACACCGGCAAAAACACGCGGCTGTGTACTCACATAGAGTCCTGTGTGCCTGTCTCCAAAGAAGGGGAAAGCAACGGAGATCTCCAGGAGACCGGAGCCTCCGTCGTCCTGGGTAATGGTCTGGGAGTCCCCCTTGTCTTGGCCAAAGGGGTAGAAGTCCTCCAGGGGCACAGCTGGTTCCACCAGGTTCAGGGAGAGCAGGGTGCAGAAGCAGGGCAGCAGGGCTCGCAGCACCAACACCATGGCCTCAGCCACCCAGGGATGGAGCTGACAGCAGGCACCGTGGAGGGGAGGGAGGAGCGCACACACCTGAGCCAACAAGAGCAGAGCAGAACAGGACAAGACCGTACGTTCCTCCTCTCAACCACAGCAGTCTGAATCCTCCCTTGACTGCTCTCTGGTTCTGCCTCTGCCTCTGCTCCCTTGTCCTTTAGCAGTGAACTGGGCTTCTTGCATGAGACAGGGGAATACTGTAGATTCCTTGCATTCTGCTTGCTGCTGGGCACTGCATGAGCTACACTCCGTCTCACTGAAATGAAACGAGGGAAGGAATGGAAGAGGGGGAGCAGCGTGATTCAGCTGAGATGTTTTTTTTTTTTTTTTTTAACAATCCAGCGATTTGGTCCCTGATGGTCAGCTTAGAAATATCCTCAATAAAAGCTCTATTCTGCTTGCCAAAGGAGTTCTTTCAGCTTTGGCCCCACCTCCCCCCACAGGGATTCACTACCTTGCATAATTAGCGGCTCCTAGCCAATAGCTAAAAAGAGGCCGGTAACTGGATAACCACTGGGCGGATCTATGATAATCAAAGGGCTGCTTTAAAGAAACTCTGACAAGATTTTCCCCTTTCAGTGAAACTCCTGCTATGTACAGTTACCAAGGCATGCTATCTTACACGGTGAGAAGACATGCATGTGTACTGTTGTGAAAATAAACTGTGCAGAAACTAGGGTTGTAAGAGCTGAAATGAAAGAAAGAATGCAAAGGAGTTATTGGGTTTTAAGATACACTGGAGATGCAAGTGTGAATGAAGACATCTAGCAAAGGCAACACGGTTGTGCTTCCTAATCTGCAAAAAGAAGATCACATATTATCCCAATATTTTAGAATGTTAAAAGAATAGGAAACCCTACAAACCCTGGAGTCTGCAGCTATCTTTGAGAGAAAACACTGAAGACAGCACTGGCAACAGAGAGCGAAGGTCATTCTCTCACTCACAACACTAAATCCACAAAGGCTTTTAATGGTGCGAACCAAATGCTAGAGCTCACATGCCATGAAAGGGCAGTGCTGTCCTTCACTGAGCTCACGGAAACACTTTTTCCATGACAAGGCTGTGTGGCCAGCAGAATGATGCTCACTGATCATCACATCTCAAAATCTTTAGCAAAACAAAACTGTGTAATTCTGCCTGGATACACTCAGTTTTATTGAAAACAATCACAACTAATATTGACTGAGTCAAACATAATTCATAATAAAAGTGTTTACATGAGGCTTAAACAATAATACTCCCACAGCACCAGGAAAATCAACTGAAATCTGCAAACCATTATTCTAAATATTTGGATCTATATAAATATATATATATATAATTATATTCTCATTAGGATATACAAATGATGATTATGACATATAAAATTGGTACATGATCATTATGAGTATACAAACAATTAGAAGGGTAGGGAAAAAAAGCACCAATCATGGAAGCCTTTCATCACATTGTTTCCAGAAAAAAATGACAGAGTAAGCAGTCTTAGGAACGACAACTGCAGCACGCCAGAGGAAATCCTTAAAACAATTTGGCACATCCAGTTCACTTATAAACAAAACACTCATTGTTTGTTGTTGTTGAGTTTTCCTGCAGATTAATGTAATCCTGTGTGCACGTGTGCAGGGTGGGAGCAAACGCCTTGGGAGTGTTTTTGTGCACGTCCAAAATGTGGAAGTGGCTCAAAAACAAAAATCTCGTTGGGAAACTGCCAGAGGAACAGCGAATGAAGAAGGCAGAGGTGCTACATACTTCACAGCAGGATCTCTGCCTACACACCAGGTTGTAGCATCTGATTGAAATAAGCCTGTCGTCTTCTTGTCTCCTGATCGAGCTGCTCTTTTAGAGTCAGCACCTACATGTGCCAAGAACAAAGAAGCAAGAAAATGATGAAAATTGTGCATTGTCAGCACAAAAACAGACATAAATACATAGTATAATAGGTAACAGGAAATTATCCACTACTATAATACCTGTTCCTCCAGACATTTAACCCTCTGGCGATGGGCCTTTTCCCTGGTTTCTAAAGCTTGCTCTGCTTGGAGCTGACTGCCTCTCAGACGATCTGTCTCCAGATCCAACTCCTCGTGATGACGGGCTGTGACCTCCAGGAGGCGCTGCGCATGAGAGTGCTCCAACTGGGAGATCTGAACCTGAAGACAGTTCACATGAGTTTACATAACTGCTGGGTTTCTTAACCTGGGAAAGTCCAACTAGAAAGCATATGTTAGTGTCATTGTAGCATTAATTTGCTCCTGGTTCCTTATGTTTCTTCTGTTTCTCCCTCTCCCTTTTGTCTCTTGTTTGTATCCATTTGTCCTCTCCCTGACTCAACTGAGACTCGTCCACTAATCACCTGCTGTAACACTTAAACCCCAGCTTGTCATTCCACTTTCTGGTAGATTGTTCGGCCTGCTCCTGTAGTGGTATCATTGGATAATTCTCTTGTGTGATTCCTTGTCAAATCAGCCACTTCTTTGTGCCTCAGATCCAAGCACCAGCTTTCTCTTCTTACCAAGCCCTTCTCCGCAGCTCACCATGTGTAATCTACAGCCACTGAACAAGCCACTTGTCATTCTCAGAGTCATCAGCTTTTAGATGCCACATGCTACAGGATTCCCACGACAGCCTTTCACCAGCCATAGGCCCATTGCTCCGGACTGTTTATTAATAAACTTCCTTAAACTGTGCATTATCTCTGTGTTCTGCATTTCAGTTCAGTAAATTCATTAACCATTACAATTAGTGGAAGACGGGTTTCTTCAGGTTTCTGGTGTAAATAACCCACAGAAGTTCTCCAAAATGGCCAGTGAATCAAACAACTGTACTTATTGTACTCAAGGAAGTTAACAGTACAATCAACAAAAACAGAGAGAGATTCAGATTCCGTTGATTTTTATAGTTATGCTTATTCATTTGAGAATTTTTAAAAAAAGATGCAAGTTTAACCACCTCAAGAGTGCTGTGTCGGCACTGAAAAATTGTCAATGTGTGGTACATGTGGTGAGTCAGACCAATAGAAATATATGGAATTGCTTCTTTAAAAAAGGTTTTCTGAAGGTTTCAAATATATAATGATGTCACATTTCAGTCACTGGCTGTCAGATGTAGTGGCATTGTAAGTATTAATTTCCTCTATGAATTTGGTAAATGCTTTTATGATATCTGATGTGAAACCGTTTACATGTACTGCTTGTGAATGCTATTCATCAGTCTGCATCATTTCCTGACTGACTGGCACAGTTTTACAATGAATAGTTCTTTGTTCTGTATACATACACCGATCAGCCACAACATTATACCGACTGTTGAAGTGAGTGACACTGATCATTTCCTCACAGTGCAATGTTCTGCTGGACAAACCTTGGCTGCTGGAATTCATACAGATGTTACTTTGACACATAGCGCCAAGCACAGCTCCCCATGAACACAACACTCCCTGATAGAGAGCAGCAGCGTCCCCCAGCACTGCACTAGAAAGCACTGTGCCACACCACCAAAACTGTTTAGATGCAGCTTGAGAAACATGACAAAAAGCCCGTAACATTTATTCAGCCTGCAGCCAGATCCCAATCTGATCAAGAATCCACAGACACGCTGGAACAAGCCTGATCCCCACAGAACCCAAAGGATCTGCTGCCACTGTCCTGGTGCCAGAGACCGCAGGACACTCCCAGAAGTTGTTTTGGCGGCACAAGAGGGACACACACAACATTAGGCAGGTGGTTTTAATGTTATGCCTGATTGGTGTAATTTATATGTCAGGGGCCATTTCATATCATTTATGTCCCCTACCCAGTGCCAGTCTGAACCCATCCCCAGCTTTAGTCTGGCAGCCCCTTACCTGCAGAGCTTGCACCACGTCCTGCTTTTCAGCCAGCTCCTGATTCAGGCTGCCGACTGTTTGCTCCAACTGCTCTCGCTCTCTGGCCACAGATGCTGCCTCCTCCTCCTTTCTCAACCTCTCCATCTCCACCTGACAAACAGCACGAGGGTGACATAATGTGAACGACTTTACCATGATCGCTCTGTACTCATGTGCCTTCCTGTAATGTGTGTAGCAGAGACCGAGCTCAGTGCCTCTTGGTTCTCACAGTCCACCTACGTGTTTCCATCACTTGAGGATCACTTTGTACAATGTAGAAACTGAAGAAATAATATTACTAAGCTACAGAATAATAAAACAGCAAATTACTAAGATATTCTCACCCTGAAGTGATTAATGTAACTGCTCGTTTATGTCTTAATGCTTCGGCAGCAGCATGTTTTCACTTGGTCCAGCATGTGGCAGTGAGGCTTCTGACTAGCACTCATATTACTTCAGGCCTGGCGGCGTTCGTACAAAGGCTTCCAGCAGTTGTAGAATTGACTTTAAGATGCTATAATTGTATTTAAAGCCAATTGTGGTTTGGCTCCCTCATACATCAAGACATTTTACATCATATTCAGCACAAAGATTTTAATGCTTTGGGGTCCAGGTTAAAAAAGAGGGGAGGAGGTGATGCCTTTACTGTTATAGTTTAGCTTTTGGCCGTTATGAAACTGCTTCTCATCGTCAGTATCAGAGCAACAGATTTAGAGCTTTAAAAAGCTCATTATTCTTATTTTTGTGTGGAATTTATAATAAGGTTTTTCATGCGTGTCTGCTAAGTCTCACAGGTTTGTCCAAGAGAAATTGTAATCTGCCGAAGAAATCCTCTGCAGTAAGTGAAGATTCTTATTATAATCTACAATATTTTGTCATGCTTGGAGGAGAAGGTGAAATACTGGATGAGTGCTACATAATAAAATAAAGCTTATTACTTTGCTACCCAATTTTTTTTTTTTTTTTGGGGGGGGGGGTGTCTGTAATCAATATCCACAGGTATTATTTCTCTGGCAAATTTATTTGTATAGGACTTTAAAATCAGCAAAAGCTGACCCAGTGCATCGTTCAAGTTGACATATAAAGCACATGAAAAGGTAAACTGTTGCAGAGATTAGAAGCAGCCACTGTCAAGGCTCAGCTGCTTTTATTTTTTTGCTCAGATCCTGGAACATTCAAGAGCATCTGGTTGGTTGACCTCAGTGCTCTATCCAAGGCATGATGAGGCAAACAAACAATACAACCTTAAAATCAATCCTGAAATGGACAGGATGTGAGTGGAGGGAGGCCACTAGTGGTCCAATGTTAGAAGACAAGCAGACACATTTTGCACCAGTTTTCAACACTTAAGGGATGACTGCTTTACACAGACAAAAGTCTAACAAAGTGGTAATAAAGGCATAAATAACTTTTTCAAGGTCTTTAGGGGACAGACAGGCTTTTAACGTAATTGCAAGAGACAGTTTTGACGACTGGGCTGATCTATCAAATGTAAAGGACCTGTCAAAAATCACTCAAAGATGTTTCACAAAATTCTAATATACATGACTTCTGTTACAAAGATTTTGAAGAAGATAAACACAATATAATGGTGTTGACTTTTTGACCTAATCCAAAAGAATATTGGTAAAGAATAATCTGACTTTTTACGAGATGCATTAGTTGTTCCCCCGTTGAAGGTCTTTGTGCTAAGCTCAGCTAACCAGCTGCTGATAGCTCTATATTTATCGTACAGATGTGACAGCCATGCGGATCACCTCTTTTTAGTTCTGGACGTTTGGAAGTAAATGTAATTAGTGTATTTTTCTACCGTTGTTTGAAAATACAGTGCAGCAGATGAGTAAGCTCACCTTCTCCAGTGCCTTTCTAAGTGCTGACTTGTCTTTACTGAGGCGTATCAGCACCTTTTCCACCTCTGCTCTCTCACTCTGTAGTCTTTGCAAAGAGCTCTGGAGATTGGTGAACTTTTCTTGGAGTTCCTCCTTTTCTCTCTGCAGCTGCTGGGCGGTTTGCAATTCAGCTTCCTGCTGTTGCTTCAGGCTCTGGGACACAGTCAATTACCCATACATCAAAATGGAGCCACAACCTTTGCACCTCTATTTACTTACACTCTACCAGTGTGACTCACCTCCTTCACTGCTCTGTTAAGTTTCTCTAGCTCAGAAATTTTTAGCTCAGAGTCCTCCTGTGCTCGTTGCAGGTTCTGGGTTTGCTCTGTTAGTTTGTGGCTCAGCTTCTTACTCTCTGAAAGGGCATCTCGTGTTTTATCCAAACGCTCCTGTGGGTGCACATATGTTGAAATAAAGTATGTATACATTGAGCCACAGAGTTTCATCAACACAGTTGGATTTTGCACTGAAGATGACCTTATGTTTCTGACATTCTTTTATATTCTGTATCATTTGTAGTTCTTGATATATACTGTTGGAAGTTGCAAACAAGAGCAGGATTTTTTCTGACCAAACCAGTACATTTACACCGAGCATATCATGCTTTTGCTTTTTCATTATCTTTTACATCATTTAAAGGCTATTAATTGTGCTTATTCTACTAGAATATGTGTTTAAAACATATTTTTTTCCATTGCTGCAGCGTTTCTTCTTAATGTCTGTCTGAAATGCTCCTTTTGAGCTCCTAGAGGCCCTCCTCCTTAAAAGCCTAGTCTACTCTAACTGCTCAGCTGGCCTGATGAAAGTGAGGTATGTATTATAACCCCAATGTTAACCAAATATTGTCTCAATTATTTCATCAGACCAGCTGAATGAAGTGTTGCAGGCAGAGGGTGAAAGAGGTGTTGTAGCAATCTACAGTATGAGAAAAATAATGACTTTATTCAAGATTAACAAAGGTAAACTTACTCTAGTAGACCCCAAAAATAAAACTATAAACATGCATAATATGGGCTCTTTAAGAAATGTTTGTCTGTAAATACATTTTAGTCAAAGTTTGCCCCTGCACCAACAGCGTTTACTTTGTTGACCAGTGAGTGTAAGTAGATTACAGACCTGCAGCAGCCTTCGGTCCTGCTCACTGGCAGTCAGAGCTCTCTGCAGCTGAGTTATCTGCTCCTGCAGAGCTCCGTGGTTGGTCACGTTGTCACTGAGGGTGTTTGACAGTTTGTGAATTTGCTCTCTCAGCTGACTCTCATGCTGTTCAGCTCGAGCCAGCGACGTGCTCAGTCTCTCCTCACTGACCCTCAGCGCTGCACACCGGTCTTCACTCTCACGCAGCTTCCTCCTCAGGTCTGTCAGTCTCTCCTGTAATGCTGCTGCCTCTGCATCCAGCTCTGTGGCCCTCAGCTGGGCCCTCTGTAGTTCACCCTCTAGGGTGCGCTGGGAAAGCTCCAGACGGCTCACCCTGCTTTCTGCTGCTTCCAGAGACTCTTTCAGTTTCCGCTGTTCAGCATTTGCACAAGATTCGAGCCCTTGCAAGAGCTCCAATTTGTCCTGTACAGGAATTGGGACAGGATTTTCTCAGTTTGCAAGAAAATGCTGCACAGCATTTTTATCAGTACTTCTTTGCCTTTTGCATACCTGCAGTGCCCTGGACTCAGTCTGGGCAGCTTGAAGACTCATCCTGAGTTGAGTTATCTCCTCCTCAAGGCTTCTCTTGTCCCTCTCTGCATGATGTGCAACTTCTTCCTGTAGGGAAAGGGAAGTGTGCGCCATATGCAGTCGTTCTGCCATCTCTTGTTTCCCTGAAAGAACATGTAAACATGTAACACATAAATATGTTGCATCTCTGTACAAATAACTACTGATGATTTTTGTATATTTATAGGATCACTTTGTTGTTGTTTTTTTTTTTACCCTCCTCTGATTGTGTCAAGGACCTCTGTAGTTGTAGCAGCTGGGTGGCTGACTTATGATGGCTGCTTTTGAGTTCTGTCACATGTTGACTTAGACTTACTATCTGAGCCTTGGCTTCATCCTGAAGGAACAAAACAAGACAGTTAGGTGCAAAAAAATGTCTACAGATCAGAGTTTGAGGTTTGTACCATATTAGTTGTTGAGATTTTTAAATATACCCTTTCTCTTTGTGCATCCCTGAGTTCCTGCTGGAATTCCTGTAGGGCTGTTTGCACTGATTCCACATTCAGCTCTTCGTCTTCACCAGTTATGAACGACAGAGATCCGTGTGTCTCTCCCCCTGACCAGAGACCACACTCATTAATTTATCTCCTTACAGCAGAGAAACATGGCAACATGATATCCTATTAGGAAAGGTGCTCGACCATACCTTTCACATGCAAGTGGCCCCTCCAGGGTGAGGCAGACCGTCTTCGTGACCCAGGTTTGTTTGAAAGCCTTGTGTGGTTGATGCCAACAGTGTGGCGCAAAGCTGAATACAACCCTGCCAGCTTGAGCACCATGTCCTTGCATTTGGCATCGCTTAGACTCAACTGCTCTTCCAGGTCCTGGGCCTTGTTTTCAGTAAAGCCAACCTGCACAGAGAGTTCCTTGACCTGAGTCCTGGCGTCCTCTAGCGCTGCCTCCAGCTGGGCAGTGGTTTCTCTGAGCCTTTGGTCACTCTGGTGTAGAAAAGCTTCCTTTGATTTCAGCAGCTCTTGGTTTTGCTGATCCGCTTTTTCCAGGTCCATCACACGACAGTGCAAACCTGCAACCTGTGCAAAAACACAGATTAGCAACACAAAACAAACTTAATTACTGTGCTGGTCATACATGCATGGTGCTCCCCTCCAGTAAAAATCTTTTTTTTTTTTTTAGCTTGTTAACATGTCCATATGCAGATTTTTTTTTTTAATATTGAAAGACATATTATGAGCAAAAATAGGCAGCCAACGCCATGGCAGAACATTTCCAACTTGAAAATGAAGCGTACCGATGACAACCTTGAAAATAAAGACTCAGAGCTCAGGGATTTCATGAGTAATAAGTCTAAATTCATGTCAACTGAATATTCATGTCAACTTGCAGGAGTATTTTGTACAATTTTTCTTCAGAACAGGTTTCTGATTCACACGTTTGACTGTACTACTCCAATATTACAACTTGTCATTCTGTAGTGTATAGTAGTTTTACAGTGTTTGATCAGAGTTGCAGGTGACTTGATGTGCTTCAGCTGCCATGAGTGGGGTGGGGTGGGTGGAGAAAGGGGGAAGGACTTTACTTTCATGGAATACAATGTCTAAATATGTAACATAAAGAGGGATTTTTTTGCTAATCTAGATCTTCGATTTGAATTCCCTTGCTAACGCTCTTCTGTTTTTTTTTTCTCATAAGTGTCAGGGCTCCCTCCTCTGTCCCAGCTTCAGCCCCCACCTGACCTCCCTCATCCTCCACCTGACCTCCCTCATCCTCCACCTGACCTCCCTCATCCTCCCTCATCCTCCCTCTCCCCCTCCTCCCTCCTATTCCTCTCTCCACCTTCCTGCTCTGTCCAGCTGCTGCTCATCACCAATCACTCATCAATGGAACTCCGGGCAGCTGTGGTGCAGCACACCTGATGATCATCTCCACCATAAAAGCTGGCTGCACACTCCACACCCTGCCAGATAGTAAACTCTGCTCATGCAGTCAGTTGTCTCGCCTTGCACCTTTTTTCACCATTGAAAAGCCTTGTCTAACCCTGTTTTTCTTGTTTAGCTCTGCTGACCCAGCTGCCTGGTTCCACCTGCTCTGTCCCCCTCCATCTCCTGCACTCCGGATCCAGCCCTGACCAGACCTCCCCCCTGCCTCCCTCACCTTGGACCTGCTGCCTGCTCCTGGATCCCCGCCTCGTCGTGGAGGGTCTCTGCCTGGACTGAAAACACCCCGCCTGTCGCCCCCCCTGGAACGAGGCCCTCCTGCCCGCTCTCCGCTGCCAACCTACCCCACCACGGAGAACGCCAACTGGGCCGCTGGTTCCTGGTACAGTCACCCCCTCCAACCTCCCCTTTAGTTCAGTTACTCCAGACATCAGTTTCCCACCCCATCCAGCACTCCCTGAACTTCTGTTTAAACAATAAAATCCACCTTTGTTCTTGCCTCAGTCCCTCATCTGTGTGCTCTCTGCTCGGGTTCACCCCCACGCCGTGACAATAAGAATCTTTGGTTGTTGATTTATACCTTAAAAACTCATCTGTGTGTCAAAGTTACATATTTAGAGTGTTTTTGATGAAAATTATTCCTTCCTGTCTTCAGATCCACACTATGATAAGTTGAAATATTGGAGTAATTCAGCCACAGAGCTGGGAACTAAAGATGAGCAATGATACATAAAGCCTTACCCTGCAAGTTGACAGGTTTAGTTCTCTAGATTTGTAATGTGAGACACCCTGGAAGTCTGAATCTGTGTTTCGTAGAGTGCCATCAGCAGACTGCTTATTTTGCTTATGATCTGTCTTCTAGCATATAAAAAAAAAGTCCATATCGACATGTTACCAAGGTAAAACAAACAAAAAACCTTTAATTTTAACCAGAGAGGGTCTTTAAGAGAGCTGCCTTTAAGTGTATTTATAGCTGTGTTTAGGTTTTCTTGCAGAAATTTGCAGGCTGAACATAGTTTTAGCTTTAGGACTGTAGTTAAATCTTTGACAAACACCGAGCGATCTTTAGAGGCCTACATTGTGTAAATAAAAAAGACACGGTTTCTGTGAAGCGTCAGTGTGTTTTGAGATGACAAGTCTGTCGACCTCACTGATAACGTCTCAACAAATAATTCTCAAACTGTTTTGCAAGTAGTTAAACAATATACTGTGGAACTGTGACCTTTCCTCGTTTCTTCATACTTTGTCATCCTCGAGGGCTGAGATGCTTTATTTTATTTATAGAGATTGGTGCATAAATATAGTCTTTAAAAAAATATACACTAACCAGGCTTCTAATATTTCACAATACTGCGTAATTCTTTTTCGTTTCCCTCCATGCTATACACAAGATAGAAGTGTGACATAGATTCACTTGTCAACTCAAGGACACTGTAATTGTTGGGATCATGAGAATTTAGAGACCCTTAAAAAGAGGTCATGGGACACAAGAAGTTAACAACTAGATTTTGCAGGAAAAAAAGCCTATTTTTCATGTTTTGCGACAGTATTTATCATTTTGATATCTCAAGTTATAGTTATTTCTTCAGTAGAGTGTTCAGTTGCATTCAATAAATATTTCAGAGAAATCCCATCCCTGCTACAATAGAATGCACAGTGCGTTATGGTTCACGCTCTGTTTCTGCACAAGTGTGACAAGTATTCTTCAAGCATGTATGCCAAGGTTGGAAGTTTGCTCTAGCATGTTGTTAACACACTAATTCCCGGAGGTCTTCTACCTCATTTAGCGCTGCTTCCCTGCCAGCCTCACACTCCAACACTCTCTGCTTGAGAGTAAATGCTTCGCGACGTGCCTCCTCCTCCTTCTGCTCCTCCTGACATACCCGGGCCTGCAGCTCCTGAAGTTCCTGTTTCTGCCGGTTGTTCTCGCCTTCACGGACCTTTACCTGTTCGCGTTAACATGGCATGAAGCACTTGAAGGTAATTCTTTATTTAAAACAAATCAGACAGAAAACCAGCAGCCTCAGTAATCTTTCACCTGTCTACGCAGCTCCTGCAGCTCTCTGCGTGCCTGCAGACGACATTTTTCCAGCTCTCTCATACTGCTCCGTAGAGACATTGATTCTTGGTGCATTGAGCTCCTACATTCCTCTAAGACGGACACTTTCTGCTCCTTCTCCTCCACAGCTCGTCTTAAACTAGTCAAGATATGTTTAAAGGTTACACAACAGAAAATACCACAGATATCCATTGTTGCTTGAAATTTGCGGCCGTGTGTGGGAGCTGTACCTGCTGTTTTCACTCTCTGCTCTCTTGATGAAAGCTCTGAGCTCCTGGTTAGAAACTTGGATGGCCTCCTTCTCTCTGGTCTCGTCACCCAGGAGCCTCTTCAGGTCCAGTGTTTCTTTTCGTAGCTTGTCTTGCTCCTGCGCACAGCCCTGAAGCTCTCTGTGGGCCTCAATCAGCTCTTTTTGCCCTTTAACGAGTCCATCCTCTGCCTCCTGCAGCTGCTGACGAAGGCCTTCTAACTTTATGGAAAAATTATGAAATATTAAAGTCATTATATGTAAATGAAGGTAAATTAGATGGCATTATGGATGAAGAGAAAAAAAAGTTTTTTCTTGTTGTTTCTGGTTTCTTGATTTACTTAATAAAAAAATAAATAAAAAATCCCTCAGCACAGTGTAACACTGATTTTAGATCAGATAGTGCATTAGCGCCTCATTGTTTGAAAGCTAAACCTCAACATCTCCTATTTTAAGTGCTATGTGGACAAACTCAAGATACTCTATGACCTATATTCTGTTTTATGGCAACATGTTGTGTGTGGTGAGAGGAGTAGGGAGGCCTGGGCTTATCTGGGTGCGGATAAGAGCCAGTTGGGCCCACAGCCAGGTGCTGTCTCTCCCTGTCTCCTCTTTGCAGCTCGCAGTGTAAAGAATCCACAGAGAGCAACATGATAAACAGCAGCCCCCCTGTGACTTGATGGGGGAGAAGGAGCGAGAGGAGGGAGGATGAGGAGCTGGACGAGGAGGAGGAAGAGTGTTATGTTTAGAGGCCACACAAGATGGTTCCTTCTCATAAACTCTAACGTGAGAAAAAACAAGCCATTGCTGATCTTGCCAATTATACTTTATTTTGTCAGATTTTTTTGTGTGGGGAGCAGAGGAGAAGGGCACAGAATATGAGGGCAGCAGTGTTGTGTTTTGTGGATGGGAGAGGGGGACCTGGAGTCCCGGTGGAGCCAAACTCTCGCTGCTGCAAGGGAAAAAATAAACACTCCCCCACTGGCTTATTTACATAAGGGGTTAACTCAAACTTTGATTTCATATTATGGTACCAGGGACCGTATCCTCCCCTCTCTCGTTCTCCCTCTTTTCCCTTGCTTTCGTCTTCTTCTTCTTTCATGCTGTCTCTTTGTCACACATTCTCACTCTTGCTCTCTAACCATCTGACATGAGAATCCTGAGATGGGATTAGTGCAAATAATCAAACAAGAAAACGAGCAGGGGTGGCAGCCAAATATGACAGCGCTGCTGTAGTCTGACTAGATATATGGAAGGGAGGGCTGACCAAACCTCAAAACTCTGCTGCTCTGGCTCCACACTTCCTCATTCACTGCAGTTTGACAAGACTAAGGAGAGAGCACGAAGACAGGATGACCCTGATTTTTGCTTTTCTATTGAAACCAAAAAGTCCCACACAGATAAACAATCCCCTTGTGCTTGGAATCCAGGCTTTTAAATCAAGGCATGGCGAGGCCCTTACAACTCTGCAGTTCAATCTTAATGAGGTGAGTGTGAGTGTGTTATTTCACTGAAACGCCTAGCGACTCTGTGCTTGAAATCCTGACCTCAAGAAACCCCAAGGGATGAGATTTACGGCTCTCATTTGGCTCAGAGAGGTATGTCACTGCACCAAAATTATAGCCTCTAATTGCACTTTTACGTTTATATTAAGGTCAACAGAACTAAATTTCCTCCAGTGGACTTGACAGGAAAAGGACACAGAAAATGAGAGCTGAGTCTTAAACGGGGACACCACACCACCTTCTCTCCATGTAGGATTTGGCCGTGTGCACTCTGCACCTGATGGCATCCTGATGCTAGTAAAGCTCTGTGACACCGGCCAATGTCAACACTGGCCTTTGGTAAATGGCTCTCCCTCGCACTGGTACTAATTGGTGCAAACTCTCCCTCACAGCAGAAGCAGATCAGAGGTCTCCCATCTGATGCCAAGTCAAACAAGCCTGCAATTTCCCATCCATTTCTGTGATCCTACAGTACAAACAGCCTCTTCCATCTACCAAGTGACATCCACCCCACATATTATGTGATTTGTTGAATAATTATGTTTGACTAATCATTGCAACAGATATTATTATATACTAATCCCACTGAAGCAACAAGCACAATGTTTCTGTTGAAGATTTTGAATGCTCTCACCTCCTGCTGAGCATGCTCTCTCTGTTGGTTCAACTCTCTGACCTGCTCAGTTAGACTGTTTTTGGTACTCTGATGGGAATTCAGAGACTCTTCAAACTGACTTCGTAAGTCCTGCAGCTCAGACTGAAGGACAGCCATTGCATTCTGTAAGAAATACAGACACAAATCAGCTGGCTGAGTTATATGCACAGAACAAGACAAGTGAGCAGAAGCAGATATGACCCTGTTGTACTTCTACCTTGTCCTGCTCCTGTTTGCTAAGTGCCTCCCGTTGCATGCGTTCCATCTCCATGTCAGCTGTGGCCACTTCTTGTCGCAGAGATGCTAGCTTCTCTGTGAGGGCAATCTTCTCTGCCTCCTTCTGAGACAAAGCCTGGGCACGACAAACCGTGAGGTCAGGATCATTTATACAAAACTCACAAAAAACAAATGGTGTGGCCACGAGGTCTTGGACATACAAAAGCTGTCATGCTTTGCACTAAGGTACAATAAAGGTATGAAAGCTCTTTTAAGGATTACAGGACATTGCTGCTTTCTCAGTCTGTTAAAGTGACAACATTTTGTCATTCAGTCACAGATCATTTTTACGTTAATGTTCTTCAGGGCTTCATTCAGACATACCCTCCATATAAAAAACATTGGACAGTTCATTATGTAATGTATTATGCATAATAATGAGATAATAAATTAAATTTTAAATCTAAATCTTCTATATAACAAGTCATTTAGCTTCAGCTTATAAAACTGAGTGCAACAGCTACATGTACAGTGTGACTTGCTGTTAGATCCTGATCAGTCCTGTCCCCAGTTTTGGAGATCATTTATAATTATAAGGAATTAATGAAGTTACTGCTGTTGTTTCACATACGTACACGTGCACAACTCTCTTGCGTTGAAGATGCTCATGTGGATCCTGCTGCTGCCTGATGCTGCAGATGTTTATTAAACTCAGAGGAAAGACTCTTGCAAACAACAGGAAGCAGCAAACTAAACTTTAGTTGCTGTTTTGTCAAAACCTGGATTACATTAATTATTGGGGAATCTTATTAATCTGACCTGCCACAGTCTATTTTCATTACAGTAAATTAAAATAAAATGGACATTTGAGTTTAAATTAGATGTGAAAATATATGGCAAAATGAACAAAAATGTGTTCTGTTGTCACAAACTAGCTTGAGAAAAGTGACAGTTAGGGAGTACTCACAAGATATTTACTTGAAATGTATTAAAACTAAACAAACAACATAAGACAGGAATGGAGTGTGGAAGTCAGCAATATTTGCAATGTGAGCAGTCAATGGATGTGTGTCATTGTGCTGTGGAGGTGATGAAGGTGAAAACACAGAAAAATGATGCCAGGTGGATGGAAGAGAGAAACAAGAGTGAACACATGCAAGCTGTTGTAACTTCAACGTCCAGATGAGATGATTTAGTTCAGGCCCCTTTCTATGTCAGTTGCCCAATCAGATAGATCACAACTTTGATGACAAAACCTTGCATGTTGTTGTTATAAATACAATTTTATAACCCTTGGCTTACCTTTTCGGAAAATACTTCAACATTTCAAAGTTCAATCTGAAAACCCCGTAGCAAATCTATACAGATCACCACACACCTGCTGCTTTTCAGTCTCAGCCTGCAGGAGGCTTTGGCTGAGGTCCTGCTGCACCCTGCTTAGTTCCTCCTGCACCTGCTGCAGCTCCTTCTGGCTCTGCACACGCAGCTCCTCACACTGTCTGCGCAGCTGCTCCTCGGCCTGCTCCCGCTGAACCGTCAGCTCTGCACATTGCTGCTCCTGTCAACCAGCAAACACAAACACGCTCGGCTCTGGTCAGTTAACAGAGAGCTAAAGCATGTGATTCAAATTTGTCAGTGTCAGTCAAAGCACCCAACTCATTGTACCTTTTGGAGGCGTTCAGCTTCGAGCTGCTCTTTGTGAATTTGCTCTCTGTTATTCAGGGACAACAGGGCATTCCTCTCCACCTGAGCCAGCTTCTCCTCCAACTTACTCCGCTCTTGTGTGGTTTTTGCAAACTGCTGCTCAGTATCCACACGCATCTGAGCAGCATTACCTGCACAGATAAATGTACCCATGGACCCAAGTTGCAAATGACACATGCACGTGACACTCTTGACAAGCAGATGATGGTCCGGATTTTATTTGGAGTTTTATTTATGGGCTATCCTCATCCATGTCTTTTCATGGAACATGCTAGCTTAACACCACTTATCTGATCCATGTGTGTTTGTGCGCAGTGGTGAGACTCTGGTCAGCTGAGAAAGCAGCTCCAGCGATGCCGCAGCCCAGCTGTTGCAGAGCTCACAGCTGAAATATGGATCTCTAGTGGGCTGCTGGAAAGGCTTCATGGCCAGGGGGCTTGGCACGGAAAACAGTGGGGTCTCTGAGGGAGGGAGCTACTCACGCGTCAAGGCCTCGTTAGCTTGGAGCAATCCACGCCTCTCCCCCTCCAACCTGGTGCACTCGGCCTCCAGAGACGAGGCAAACTCCTGGCTCTCAAACAGAGCCGTCTCTAGGGACTCCTTCTCTGCTCTGGAACACAGCGGTAAAGCAGTTTGAGCTCAGAAAAAAAGACCTTTGAACCTCTAGGTGTAGAAGGTCATAAAATCCAATGATCCACCATGAGCATATTTTCCAAATAAAACCATGTTACTTAAAGACTCTTGTTACATGAAACTTGCTGCACTTCAGAAAGTATTTGCCTGAAAAACACAAAGTACACAATGGCAGTTGGTTTTACTTAAATAAACACACACAGGCACACACACTGGATTGTTCATGATGCTTTTAAGGACACTCAACTGACTTACATTCATTCCTGTGCTCGATATATGCCTAGCTCCAACCCTGACTTTAACCTTGTACTGCCATTTATCCTGAACGCAACTGCTGAAAACAAACTGGGAAAACTGGTTTTAAATATCAAATCGGCCCAAAACATTTCAGAGTTCGACCCACACAAACAAATGCACACAGACACACACAAC
This sequence comes from Amphiprion ocellaris, assembly GCF_022539595.1. Lineage (NCBI taxonomy): Eukaryota > Metazoa > Chordata > Actinopteri > Pomacentridae > Amphiprion > Amphiprion ocellaris. The sequence goes on along the minus strand of NC_072767.1, from coordinate 31,994,650 downwards.
CACACTCAGACCTCATTGCAACCAGCTCCTGCGTGAGACCACAAGCCTTTCGGTCAGCAGAGTTTAGCTTGACATCCAGAGCTGCCTTGTCCTTGGCCAGCTCCTCCCTGTCATGGGTAGCTCTCTTTATGGCTGCGGTCTGAGTCTCAAGCTCCTTCCTGCACGCACACAGTTCCTCTGTCACAGCCTGCATCTGCCCTGTGACCTAAACACCAGCATACACAAATTTGAAAAAAGATCTCACAAGCAAATTTCAACTGCAAGCTGCTGTAACACGGTATATCATAAGCATTAAAATGTAGCATGCACACTCTGACAAACTAGTTTCTCACGAGAAGGAGCACGAGCAGCCTATGAATCATCTAGTCTACATTTTGTGTAGCCACATTTTTTGTAATAATATTAAACTCTACATACTTTTCTTTTTGCTGATGCGAAGTATAAATTAAACAAACTTTAAGTGGTGTGTGTCAGTACATAGGAACTTCAGGGCCATAACAAATGCAATGCCTGAGGCAAAACAAAAATGACGAGTGGGATTTTTTCCAGTTCCACTTAAATCACAGTGACATGCCACAAAACTTGTACCTAGCAATAAAAATAATGAACTGGGAATATATTTATGTGCAACTTGCTCAGCTGTATTTTGTTGCATCTGTTAGACTCCAAACACATGCATGGAAGTACTGAGGAGCACATTCACTACAAATTCACAAAATGGAGGTGGAAATTTACAATGGAAACATTGATATATTTGCACATGATTTTCACCCTCTGAACTTTAAGCAGTGTATAACACTGTTACTGGAACAACATTTTTCTAAGTACCCACAGGTGTTACTGAAAAAATTGGAACTGAAAAAAATTAGGGCTTTGTATGTTATGGACATTTAACTATTTACATTGTTAAAACCTCTACAAACTAGGCATATTCACATTTCTCTGTACAAATCAAGAAAAATCTTTCACCATGCTGAATGTATCTACTAGGAATTGCTGACAACTTGCTTCCCTGCATATCATTCTTGTGCCATGCGGCATTTACGTTACTAAGTACACTACCGTTCAAAAGTTTGGGATCACCCAGACAATTGCATGTTTTCCATGTAGACTCGCATTTTTACTCATGTGCTAACATAATTGTTCAAGGGTTTTCTAATCATCAACTAGCCTTTCAACACCATTAGCTAACACAATGTAGCATTAGAACACAGGAGTGATGGTTGCTGGAAATGTTCCTCTGTACTCCTATGTAGATATTCCATTAAAAATCAGCCGTTTCCAGCTAGAATAGTTATTTACCACATTAACAATGTCTAGACTGTATTTCTGATTCATTTAATGTTTTCTTCATTGAAAAAAGCTGCTTTTCTTTCAAAAAGAAGGACATTTCAAAGTGACCCTAAACTTTGAACAGTAGTGTATGTTTTATTTTCCTCTCAGACTCTTCTGTCATCTTCTCCCAGGTCTGTGTAAACAGACTGCAGCATATAAGGAACAATGTTAGTTTAATGAAATATCAGAATTTTAAGATAATTTGTGTTTAATTGTGTTGAAAAAGGTTCACGGACCATCAGAACGTTGAAAATCTGATGATTCTTTCTGCTTTCAGAGTTTCTGGCTCTGATTAAGTGGTGTCATTTTGGGGATTTTTCTCAGAAAACACGCCTTTCAAACTCACCAGACAATTTTGGGGTTTAGAGGGTTAAGGCACTATAAATCACTGACCTCAGGAATTCAGTCTCAAACATGGAGACAAAGGTCAGAGCAAAGCAGGTTTTAGTGTGATTTAAAGGAACATTTTGACATTTTGAGAGATATACTTATTTTTTTCCTTTCAGAGAGTTAGATGATTGATACAACTCTTGTATACGGAGGAACAGCCAGCAGGTAAATTACTTAGCTTAGCTTAACTTAGATTTAAAACTAATTGCAAGGAGAAATTGTGTTACTGGCAAAATGTCTGTGGCCATTGATCAAGCCATGAGCCAAGGCTGACAATAACCCCCAACTAAAATCCACTTGCTGTTTTCACATTTAGCTTTAAATGAAATGTAAGTTGTGAAGCACTTTTCAGATGCATAACAATGTTTTTTATAATTTAGAAATATAGACAGCATATAAAAGATGGACACAGCTAACATGACATCGCCAACTGGTTTAATAGACTGCAGTTTTGAAGCCTTAAGTTTAAGTTTTGAAGTCTGGAAACTGATTAATTGCCATCTTGCTTTTCTGAATCCAGACGTGACAAGCAAGCAGTAGATCTAATAACTTGAGGACACTATGCATGGTGATACAGAGATGACTTCTCAATCACAAGGCACCAACCTATAACATAGCCTGCTTTATTGTCTATTTTCCTATAAATAGAAGTGTTAATTTCAAAAGGAAAATCATGCTGTATTGAAGCAGACTTGAAACATATGTACTGAAACAGTAAAATCATTAGGAAAATGTTTACTAAGTAAATAGATCAGGTGAGAAGTCAGGCCATTTTCTCCTTGACTTCTATAAAGTCTGATTTGGTTTTGGAACCAGGGGAGTCGCCCCCTGCTGGCTGTTCGGAAGAATGCCGGTTTAAGGCTGTTGCATGTTTTCTTCACTTTTCAGACCAGGAGGTCACGCCCATTTTTATATGCAGTCTATACTTTGGGAAAAGCCAGGCACGCTGTAACCCTCTGCTTCCAGTCTGTATGTGAACCTTCTGGCTCTAACCTTGTATTTAGTGTACAGAAATATGAGTGTTGCTGATTTTCTTATGTTACTCTCAGTGGGAAAGAATTTTCCAAGATGGCAGACTTTTCCTGTGTTGATTTGATTTTACCCAACCAAAGATATAGCTCTATTCTAAAAACTGTTGTCTTTAATCATCTTCTTCTTGTTTTTGAACCACAGCTGTCTAACTATGTTTAAAGTCATGTTTATTGTAATCAATAATATCTGAAAATGGCCAGTCCTTCACTGTTATTTGGTGCCAGTTAGTGACACGCCATCATATTTTACATAACAGACCCCTGCAACTTCTAATATTTCATTGTAACAGAATTTTTGAAAAGCAACAATCACTGTAATTTGATTTTGGACCACACTAAAATGAACTCAGACTAACTAAATATTAGCACACAACGTCTTTCTGCCTCTCCTTAGATAAATATTAAAGAGGATGAATAACACCAATGTTATGGGTGTGAATAGTGCCCAATAAGGGGATGAAACATGAGCTTAGTGCAATGGAGGCCATTCCAGGGCTTGTTTTAACCACAGCTGATTTATTTTTACAGATAAGCTATCTAAAAATGTTTGGATGGAATTTGTCAAATTGTTTAGGTTTGTTATATTCTAGCTCAGATCAACACGGATATCCCAGTCTCACATTCAGGACAGATAATAAAACAGGAAAGGATTCTTTTCATTCTTTAGGGGATGACACAGGGAGATCTGGATCTGTTGAGGAAGAATGGGAATACTTTAGGTGTTAATTTATTGGTCCTTTCACCAAACCCCTACTGGATATTATATGTCTATCTATTTATCTTTTTCACTTCACATTTGTTCATGAAGATCCCCTGCTTGTTATGTCCCAAGTCACTCATAAAACACAATGAGGGGCTCAAACCGCTTTTCCTATCCCATTTGAAAGAAAAAAAACCATGGCAGATGTTTCCTGCACCTCCTATAGATTTTAATGTGACAACAAGCTCCGTGAACCTGCTGAAAGCTATTATTAACATCATAGTTCTCCCAGGTGGTGGGAGAACGGAGGAGGGTGAATGACCGGAGGTTCCTGACCTGACAGTGCTTCTCCAGAGCCTGAACTTTCTCCTTCTGCAGGACGCTCAGCTCTGCTTCCAGCTTCTGGCAGAGATCCTGTAAGTGGTTGTATGAAATCTCTAGAGTTTGTTTCTCTGCAAGCAGGTTCATCATGTCCTTTTGTGCCCGTGCTGCCTCCTGTCTTGCTGCTGCCCGCTCAGCTTCAGCTTCCCGTCTACGTTCACCAAACTCTGTCTTCTCCCCTTCTATCTGGAAGGCAAACCAAAATTTTCCACTTCTGTTATGTTTCCTGTCTCACATCAGTGTCATAGGGCAAATGCACAGCTACTGACCTGCAGCAGGATACGATTAAGCTCCACCTTGTCTTTTGCTAAGCCTTCACTAAGGGCAGCCATTTTGGCGAGAGAATCTTTTAGGGCAGCCTCCTGATTCTGCAGTTTGGTGACGGTAAACTCCTGTGCAGCACTCTGAGACTCCATCTGTAGAGTTAATGATTCTTATTAGAAGGATGTAAACCATCAGAGGGGACAGAAGATTTGCAGTCAAGGCTCCGTGACTCTGGAACAATCAGCTCGATGAAATTAGGTCAGCAGAGTCTGAGATCATTTTATGACTTGTCTGTTTTATTTTGATGCCTCAGGATTTTAAAAAATGCTCTAAAAAGATTTTTATTGTTACATCACTGTCAAGACCCTGACAGACACCTTTAACATGAGGAAAGCTGGTGCACAAGCACAGCAGGTTACCTTGGAGAGAGCCTGAGCGAGGCTGGCCTTTTCATTCTCCAACACCTCCTTCTGCAGGGTGACCTGATTTAGAGCCTCCTTCACTGTCACAAGTTCCCTGCGTAGCTCTGAGTGCTTCCCTTCAAGCTCCTGCAGACTTCTCTCACTGAAACACAAAATGTGTCATATGTACACTACCAGTCAGAAGTTTTCACACACCTTCTCATTTAATGGTTTTTCTTTATTTTCAGGGCTATTTACTCTGTAGATTCTGACTGAAGGCATCAAAACTATGAATGAACACATATGGAATTATGAAATAAACAAAAAAGTGTGAAATAAGTCAAAACATGTTTTATATTTTAGATTATTTAAAGTAGCCACCCTCTGCTTTGATTACTGCTTTGCACACTCTTGGCATTCTCTGCCTGAGCTTCCTGAGGCAGTCACCTGAAATGGTTTTCACCTTACAGATGTGCCTTGTCAAGATTAATTTGTGGAATTTCTTGCCTTCTTAATGGGGTTGGGACCATCAGTTGTGTTGTGCAAAAGTCAGGTTGGTACACAGGTGACAGCCCTATTTGACAACTGTTAGAATCAGTATTATGGCAAGAACCAATCAGCTAAGTAAAGAGAAACGACAGTCCATCATTACTTCAAGAACTGAAGGTCAGTCAGTCCGGAAAATTGCAACAACTTTGAATGTATCCCCAAGTGCAGTCGCAAAAACCATCAAGTGCTACGATAAAACTGGCTTACATGAGGACCACCTCAGGAAGGAAGACCAAGAGTCATCTCTGCTGCTGAGGATAAGTTCATCCGAGTCACCAGCCTCAGAAATGGCAAGTTAACAGCACCTCACATTAGAGCCCAGATAAATGGCACAGAGAGTTCCAGTGGCAGATAGACCTTTGCATCAACTGTTCAGAGGAGACTGCTTGAATCAGGCCTTCATGGTCAAATAGCTGCTAAGGAACCACTACTAAGGAAAAGCAACTAGCAGAAGAGATTTATTTGGGCCATGAAAAACAAGGAATGGGCATTAGACCAATCTTTGGTCTGATGAGTCCAAATTTGAGATCTATGGTTCCACCCACCATGACTTTGTGCGACGCAGAAAAGGTGAACGGGTGGTCTCTACATGCATGGTTCCCACCGTGAAGCATGGAGGAGGAGGTGTGATGGTGTGGGGGTGCTTTGTTGGGGATTTATTCAAAACTGAAGGCACCCTGAACCAGCATGGCTACCACAGCAACCTGCAGTGACATGCCATCACAGCCGGTTTGCGTTTAGTTGGACCATCATTTATTTTTCAACAGGACAATGACCCCAAACACACCTCCAGGCTGTGTAAGGGCTATTTGACCAAGAAGGAGAATGATGGAGTGCTGCATCAGATGACCTGGCCTCCACTGACCTAAACCCAATAGAGATGGTTTGGGATGAGATGGACCGCAGAGTGAAGGCAAAAGGGCCACAAGTGCTCAGCATCTCTGGGAACTCCTTCAAGACTGTTGGAAAACCATTTCAGGTGACTATCACATGCCAAGAGTGAGCAAAGCAGAAATCAAAGCAGAAGGTGGCTATTTTAAAGAATCTAAAATATAAAACGTTTTGACTTATTTCACACTTTTTTGCTTACTTCATAATTCCATATGTGTTCATTCATAGTTTTGATGCCATCAGTGAGAATCTACAATGTAGTAGTAGTATAGTCATGAAAATAAAGAAAAACCATTAAATGAGAAGTTGTGTCCAAACTTTTGACCGGTAGTGTATATAACACCCACATACTGTTACTTTGTCTCACAAACAGTAATCCGTCTTCACTGAAAAATACAGAATTGTTGGTGCCAAAGCACAAAACACTGAGCACTTTTTTTTTTTTTTTTGCTAGATCGCATGTCCTGCCTCAATTCTTGGCTAATCAAATTTTTTAGCAAAAGAAACCCTGAAAAAGAGAAAAAAGTATTCCTCTTGCATGAGCACAGTCATGCTATGTAAACCATTTACATTTTCATCCGAATGTCATTTGGGTGTACTGCTGGCCGGAGAATGACATGTGTTACTGATCTGAGCTCTAAACAAACGGAGCTTGAAAACAATCATGCTTGACAGGATGTGTGTTGTGTAATGGTCATTTCATGCGCTCATGCTGTACCCTCTTTGGGCCTCTGTGCGATGGCGTGCCAGCTGCATCTCCAGATCTTCCCTCTGCTGTTTCAAGAGGTCTCGCTGTCTCTGGAGTTCCAGTGATGAGCTCCGCAGTACCTCCAGCTCAGCACGCTGGGAGTTCACATCCTGCTGCACCTCTGACATCAGCTTCTCCAGGTTCTCTTTCTCACTGTGTGACATGGAGAAACAGAGGCAGAGGAAAACAAGAGGTGGTATGCTGTGTCGGTCAGAATGAGCATCAAACTTAATTTTTTTTCAAAAACAACATGTAACAACATTAAAAACCCTTCTTATACAATACTGTACAATATATCCATATTCAGTGTAATAACATATGTTCAGATAATGATAATAAAGATTATTTGCATAAATAAACATAAAACCATTAACATTTTTTTCAAAAACAACATTCAGCCAGAATGTCAATTTCATGTTTCATAAAGTGACGTTGCAATTTTGTGTTGTTTCTTTTTTTTTTTTTAATATATTTTGGAATTTGGGATTTTTTTTTTTTTAAGTTTTTTTTTTTGGCATTATTGGATAGATGCAGTGGAGACAGACAGGAAAGGAGGGAGAAGAGTTAGGGGAAGACATGCAGCAAAGGGCCGTGAGCGGGAATCCAACCCAGGCTGCTGCATTGGGGACCAGCCCCTGTACATGGGCCGCCCGCTTTACCCGTTGAGCTATCTGGGCAGAAAGATAAAAGGTAGTTGATCAGGGTGTCCAGTACCTGGACATGAGCTCCAGTGAGCAGCGATATCTGCTGCTGTCTCTCAGGCTTTCCTCCAAAGCTTTTTTAGCCTCCTCACTTTCCCTCCTCACTTCACGGACCTTATGCTCCAATTTTCTCCTCTCAGCGTCCTTCTCCTGTAGGTGCTCGCGCAGTGTGCCCACTTGCTCCAGCGTAGCCTCTAAACATGCACGTAGGTCCTGTGGTTTGTATATGAGTGTGTTATTAAGTAAGTGGAAAGTTGCTACAAAGAGTTGAGAATATTGTTTCTCTGAAATATGTGCAGTTGTTGTACCTGTGTCTGTTTCTGATGTTTGGAGAGCGTATTCTGTATAGCCAACAAGGTTGTGTTCTTTAGAGGGGATTGGCCATGGAGAGGTGAGGACAACAGACTTTCAGAGGCACAGCTCTCATTCTCACTGCTAACCAACTGGAAATTAATTTGAGTTGAAAAAGAAAAGGAATAATGTCACCATCTGCCATATAAGTGCACAAATTAGTCCAAACTTTGTTTTGTTCTGACCTGGTGAACATGAAACAAAACCTTTTGGAGAGCTTGGATCTCTGTGTGGAGTATTTCCATCTCTGCTTTATCCTCTGCCCTCCTTGTTTCCTAAGCAGGAAACCATTTCAGTGAGATAAGCAGCATATATGGAGCAAGTCTAACATTCCCCAGACTCTAGAGTAGGAAGCTGTGGCCTTTATCAAGCCTAAGGTCCAGACTACAGCTAATTTAGCCCTCCTAGCCACCCGTCTATCTGCCACCTTCCACTACTTCACACTGGATTTCCAAGACCTACCATCCTGTCCAGACTGATCTGCATGGTGTTGAGGCTTGCATCCTTCTCACTGCTCTGGCTCCGGAGGTGCTTCAGTGTGTCAGTCAGTTCTAGAATTCTAGATAGACCACCATGCATGGAAATTACAAAGACAGCATAATAACAAACACACACTCACACACACAGTTCCCTGAGACACTGAAAAGAGACAGACTGGCGTGCACTCCTCCTAACAGACCATCAACACTATCATATTCTGCACATAGAATCATGGGATTAACAATGACTTGTGATGAGATCAAAAGCAGCTTAGATCCAGAATACAAAAGCATTGACATTCCTGCAGCCTTTTGACCGAAGTGCACAGACGATGGCACAAAAGATGTGATCTTCTATATCAGGACAAGAGCACAAGTTTGCTGAGACTAGCTTGAAAGCCTGAAAGCCATAAAGTTATGGGGTTTCATCAAAGGGATTACATTTGGCTTTCCTTTGAGACATACGAAGAATGTGAATTTTGCAAGTGATCAAACGATTCTACTATACATGACCTCAAGCACAGAATTTATATTTCACTTTATGATGTACAGACAGATGACAAATTATAGAAAAAACGGAATCATTGACCGCTACACTGAGGGGGATCTGATGGCTCTGTTATGCAGTGGGCGCATTTTGCTGGCATTGTAAGAGTTTACTTTGGGGTCCTTTTAGAGGTAAAGATTACTGTAAATCAGTAAAGTTGTTCTGAATGATCACCTTTAATCCGCAAGAAAATTTTTCTATCCTGATGGTTGCTTCTAGGATGACAATGCCCACATCAATGTGGCACAAGGAGCCACTGAATGTTTGAATTCAAATGGTATGAATCATACGCTATAGCCTTCACAGACTCCAGATCTAAAACCATTAAGCACTTATGGAAGAATACGGACCAAGTTGTAAGACCGCTCTCTTCATCACCATAATCAAAATACCAAATAATGGAGTATCAACTGGAAGAACGATGTCCATTCACCAGGAGCGTTTCAGGGACTTGGAATTTCAATACAAATGTACACTGAAGATGTTCTGGTGGCACATGTTCGTCATTATAGGCATACTCAGATAGATACATGAATTTGAAAGTAACTTTACCTGGAGTTAAGTTCAACTTTCTCTGCATCCCAGTGACCCTGAAGCTGCATAGCCTCTTTCAGCTTGTCCTTCAGCTGCCTCTCCAGAGCTGACATCTCCACACCACTACATGTGCTCTCTTGTGTTACTCTGGCCTCTAAGTTCATACAGGCAACATGTAGCTGGCGGCTGGCAGCGACACACTCGCCACGCATATCAGACAGAGTTCTATTGAAAAGAGTTATGTGCAAAAAGGATTAGAGAGTATGCCATTCATATGAAAGGTTTGACAGGGATTATTTCACTCATACAATTATGAGCCATTTGTATCTGAAGCTCTGAGATCAGTGTTTTGAAGTGTATTTAGTGTACGTTACAGAACAGTCTCTGACTTGACAAAGGTGCCTATGAGATGAGCAATCACTGTTAAAGCAAATTACTCTTCAACAAAAAGATTCAACTTTATAGAAGCCATGTCTTCTTCAAGCCAAGAGCTCAAGTTTTGTCCTGATGGATGATTTTAACAGCGAGCACAGACACCTTAAGCCATCTGTGCCCTTAGTGAGGAAACAATAAGCAGGGAGACCAGCGACCCTGTTGACCTCTTCCACTTTGATCCTTGGCTGAGAAAGATGGATTGTGGTCACAATCGTGAGTGTGAAACACAGGAGAGGTGGGGGTTCTTGTGGAATCCTGCGTTGCCAGAAGGATTTTGGCAGTTTGCCACACTCACCTGTCAGTGAAAGTCCTTAGCTGGGTGAAAGTGCTCCGCAGGGAGGCAGCCTGGCGCCACAGTGCTCTGACACGAGCCTGTTCACGACTCAACCGCGAGGCGCAAGTCTGCAGAGACAAGCAGACGAGGCGACTAGAGACTGCCGGGTAGGTGGTAAGGGTTGCTCACAGCAACCTTTCATTTCATTGTGATCCCAAACAGATGCAATACTGGAACTCCTGGACTCACACTGGCACACATACAAATAATTGGATTTCCCTGAATCAACAGATGTAGCCCATTTACAGCACGAACGCCAGATTGTTTGCACAAAATTTTCCTCCCCCTCAGCAGTTGGAATGTTTTCACAGGAAACAACAACTCAAAAATCATAGCAATGAAATGAACAGGGAATGAGAATGAATTGAGGAAACTGGCTATGAATGGAATTCCTACCCCATGTGAACTCAACAGGAGGTTAATTGCACAATCTTTGTGCAGAAAGGGATGAACTTGAGCTTTCCCTGTTGCCTTTCTGACTCGAGCACTTCATTTTTGTGGTTTTTCTCACCTCTTGCTCTCTGCGCAGACGGGTATCGCACAACTCAACATCTTCACGGGCCTTCCATAAACTCTCTGTTAGCTCCTTGTTGACAGTACCTGCTTGGTCCAGTTGTTCCCGCAGCATAGAGTTCACCTGGCTGAGGCTGGCGCACCTGAAAATACCAAATCTCATGAGACAATGACAAGCAGCTGTCTTGACAACCTCCTACAAACTGTATCACATCACCCAAACTTCACACAGCCAGCTTATCACCTGTACATCTAAAGTCTTTAGATCCACCCTTACCAACTGCACTTAGAGGGTGAACATGTGTGACAGATTTGTAATGTCTGTGTCAACTTAGATTTAATTTCCACCAGATCTGCTAGTAGAGTCATTTACAAAATGTTTACATCATCCTCACAGTTAACACACACCCTGTTGCAGTGAGGCACGCACGGTGTTATGTTCGGTTATCTGTCTGAGAGTGAGCCAAATCCTTCTTGCATGTACAAGATGATATCGTGTTTAAAAGGAACTGAGATGTGGGAAAAGAGAGAATCAGTAATGCCAACATGTAAGTGGTAAGTGATGTGTGTGGGCTTATCTTTACAATACACTTACATTAAAAATTGCTCCCATTTTTACTGTCTATTTTAGGCAGTAAAAATGATCAGTTCCTGGCAAAGTTTCTACCATGAGTATTTCAAATAAAGCTCTGTAATTGGATAAATCACAGGGTATTAAAATCTGGCCTCAGCTACAGAGGTTGGCCCACACTTAATGTGAAGCATTATTAAAATGCCTTGGACAACAGAGCCAACATAGCCCCACTAAATTTCTCTGACAAATTGGATGCCGAGGTTATCTGCCAAGGGCAAGTTCCACCTTCTCCCTGCACCAGGAGCAGGGAAAAACTGAAAAGATCAGGCAACTGTTGGGAATATAGCTGGTTCACATATTTCTCAGAAATATTTCGACTTGATTTCTGCTTTTGAACAAGAAACAGAAAAAGAAAACAGGAGCAAATTTCAAACAGGCTTGTCCATGAATTTACTGCTCTAAGTCTACATCCAAATAGCAGATCCCCACTGATGCAGGTTTTCTGATTTTTGGATTTAAAGCGTTGTGCATTTTTCCCCTAATATGTATTACTTCTGAATACAGAAGTTTTAATCTTGGCTGGGTAACCTGGCTACCTGCACTGCATTATGCCCATCTCTCACCTCCTCTGCTCCTCCTCCAGCTGAGCAGACTTATTGTGGATGGTCACGCTGAGCTCCTGCTCTGCTCGTTGCTGACGCTCGGCTGAGTCCAGGTGGCCCTGCAGCTAAACACACTCACCACCTTTACTGGCATCCTGATAACACTTCAAGTATATGGCAGCAGCAGCAGCATGTCTGCCTGATATTTATGAGGCAACATAATTACAGTGTAAATCTACTAATACAAACTCTCTATGGTGGCTAAGCAGCTAAGAATAATATTTGGATGAATTAAGTACGTTCAAATGAAAGCACAAATGTTCCACCTGTGTCCGAATTCCTGTTTACTATTCACTGCACTAGATTTACTGTCTGACATCTAACTTGAATAGCCAGATTCTGGGTGTGCGGGTTTATTTACTATTTAGGGCACTCAAAAATTCCAAAATGGAACAAAATTCGTTGCATTCATGAGATGTCCTTTCTGCTAACAATCTGACAATACACTGCTCTACATTTTTACACGTGCAAAATTCCATTTATGTGACTCAACACCTGTCAGAGATGACAGAAAATGATGATGATTAATAAATGTTCAAAATCTTTATGGCTCAGTAATGAGTGAATCATTTAGTGTTGGTTACATATAGAGTACACAGCCCTTGTTATATTTTCAGGACTGTTTGATTCTTGTACTAGTTGGTAGAGAGGCTATGAGTAGTTGATTAGTTGTCAACTATTAAACTATTAAATTAATTTTAATAACAACATGTCATAGAGATGCTATCTTGATTTTGAGAAACATATTTTTTCTCTACATTTTTTAGTATTTCATGACATTTTATGGACCAAGCAACTTAGTGATTAATTAAGCAACAATGATGTGATAATGCCGTGATAATGATTCATTTTATCCATATCACCAAGCACTGTACAGTATTACTTTCTTCATTACGTGAGAGATTTTACCTACATTCTGATTTGGAACACCTAAAGCTTTTTAAAAAAAAAAAAAAAAAAAATTTTAATTCAAGTTTTGCTAGCAGGGCAGTTAGCTGAAGCCATTTCAGCCTGGTTGGGTGTAAGGAGCAGACAGGCCTCTAGATGACCCTAGTGGGCTGATAAGACTTAAGTCTTGAGTAATTATATCTTTGTAATACTGTTCCTTAAAAGTGATGCTGCCATCTGGACTCACCAACAATCTCATCTTTTCAGACTCTGAAGTCTTCTCCAGCACCTGCTCTTCTAGTTCCCCACACCTCCTCTTGTACTGGAGAACCTAGTAGAAAACAAAAACAAGGTGCTTATAATGTTTACATGTAAAGATAAATTGTATGTCTGAATTGTGAGATCCATTTCTTGCCACCTTGGTCTGCAGCTTCTGAACCAGCTGTGCTTGTTTCTGTTGGGCTTCCTGGTAGACCTGCAGTTTTTGTCTATAGGCTCTTTCCTTGTTCTGTAGTTGCAACGATCCTGGTGATACACTGTCCTGGTCTGAGTCCACTGTTGAGTGCAACATCAGCATCTGGTCGAGCTGAACAGAGTGGCAGCAAATAAACTTTATATGTAACAAATTATGATACACAGCCTACATCCACTTTGCAATGACTTATAAGTGTACTGAGTGCGGATAAGGTACAGCCTGATGCAATCCAACTTGTAACATTGGATTAACTCAGTTGTACTGCCGGCAACTGATTCTGAAAAAGAATAATGATACAGAAAGCCCCGGCCCTCAAGTTGACAGGATTGGTTACTGAGGTCTATTACTGCAATTTCACTGTGAAAATGTTCAGCCATGGCACTGACTGCTTATTTCATACATGATGTGTCTTCCAACATGAAAAAAACACAATATGGATTTTCATCAGAGGGAATCTTTAAACTATATGTCCACTCCACAAGTTAGAAAGATAGATTTTATAGCCTAGTGCAATAGCTGGGCTAAAAGGGAGGTTTGATTTCAGGGTAACTGTTATCAGTTTTTAACTTTTTCCTTTGTGAAATGTGTTTCAGAAGAAGGTTATTGCATAGGACCCTTATGAAATATATTATGGAGTTATTCTATGAAAGCCTGTTAATGCATAAAGAAACATTTTTCTCCAATAAGAAATTTGTGATTATCTATCACACGGTTCAATGATATGAAAATTGAATTTCCTCAGTACTGATGAAATTAAATATACACATAAGATGTTTCACACAAGAATAATGGTAAACATAGCCAAACCTAGAAAGCAGCAGTAACAACATGATGACTGAACAAATAGTAGCTTGACTTGATGGGGTGACAATATCAACATCAAGTTATATAATGTCCAAGTGCAGTGTGTTCGTATATTTTTGTTTTTGAATGTATGGCTGTAACTGATATATGCATTTAAGAACAGCAATACAAATGTCCTGGTCTTTCTTATTGTAGAATCTCATATTCTCTTCCATATCTGAAATCCAAATGTCCTGTAACCTCTCAACCTCATACAACCTACACTCCCTCTGCACCACCCACTCTCTATGCTGGTGCCAGACACCCTGTCCTCAATAATACAAACCACATGGCCCTAGAGTACTACAACATACTGCGTGCCTCCAGCTGCCCTTGCCGACTTCTCATTTAAGGGAGAGGAAGAGAGCGAGAGCGAGGGAGCCCCCTTCCCTGCAAAACACTCCAAACCACCATCCAAGCCCTTCAAATCAACCCTGCGACCCATTCCCTCCCTCCTCCCTTCTGTACCTCATCTCTTCTCTGGGTGCTTAATCTCTCCAGCAGGCTCCAAGAGAGCCAAGACAATAGTCTCACTGTTCAACACTGGACCCAGCCACTTTGCCACCATTATTAACACATTTTCAAATGCCCTTTTCAGAAATTTATACTACAAACTATACCAACGGCCATCACGCACTTGGCTCTGTGTGTTTAGTTTTTTCCTCTGAGGACCTGGAGAGCACAAAAACTTCTTTTACTGCCCGTTGTTGAGGTGACAGCTTTAGGGACTGAGAAGGGAGGAACAACATGGGCGGAGTGTTTGAAACACACAGAACTGCAGCAGCTGTGTTTAAAGGGACTCCTGGAAACAGCTGTGTGTGGAGCATTAGTGATTATGCATCTTTTCAAGTATTTTGGCATAGCCTTCGTAATAACACTGACTTACTAACAAGGGTGAACTTTATAAATACACCTTAAATACATAACCATAGCACATGGTGTTTACCATAACACATGAGCACAATCTACATCTCAAGCCCTGTAAAGAGATCTGACGCTGATACAATGTAACTCATCTAGACATATCACAACCACATAAACCTGATAAAAAGACGCTCACTAACACAAAAGACTCAGTTATCTCCACATATTTGCCACTGACAAGACTCTGCTCTTCAGTTGCAGAGTCATATGTACACATACAGGACACACAGGCCTGCCACTGGTTTTACCCTACTGCTGTGGTTAACAGTTCTCGGTGGTAAAACAAGGAGACCAAACAGCAACTCGAGGACCTTCAAAAGTTCTGCAGTTCCTGCAGTTCTTCAAGTGGCCCCTGGAGGCTGCTTCCAAAAGTTTGTCAATTCCCATCAAACCTCTATGTTAAAATACTTTACAGCTGAAATAAAAATGCTTGCAGCCTGATACAATTTTTATCTCTATTGCTAATGACAACTGTACAGGGGGTGAATTTTAATATAACTCACCCATTTAAATAGTATTAAGGCTAAATGTAATGCATAATTAGGAGCATGGCCACTTTTAATCACAAATGGGTATTGTAACAGGACAATCCATGGCCCAGAGACATTTGCATAGCCCCCTCATGTGCCACCTCTTTGCTCATTAAAGGATTAGATGGGAGTTTGGAGGAATCAGGGACTTCCAAGATGGTGATTCCCGGAGCTGCTACACTGAGCTTCAAAACTACTGTGCAGAAAACCAGTGGGTGACATTGTGAAGGGTTTGTCCATCTCATTATACATTCAGTAGATGACTTTCCACTAGAGGAGCTCAGGTTTACAGAATCTGTAATCAGCCCTTTCTTCCTTTTTCCATTGTAGTGTAGGATCCGACAGCTTTAACTGCATCTTGAACACAGAGTGCACCAAAACAAATGCAAACAGTAGTAACATTTTAGTAGCTGTAGTTCTATAAGCAACACTGTTGTTGTTGGTGAAGTTTGAGAGGTGACGCCTGCTACTCAACGATGATGTCATTAAACAATGTTGTTTTCTTTGAGTTGAACCAATCAGCACTGAGCACACAGAAATTTTTTTTCAGGACCACTCAGAAGTATCTACTCAGGGGTAAGTCCTTTTATACAATGGAAAATTGCCCCAGTAGAAGTTCTACACGGGTGGTTCTTGGGGTCAGAATGTAAAGTGTGAATCGGTCTAAAAAAGCTCACAAGTTCCTGCAATCTTAAATATTATCATGAAATATTTGTGGAAAAATCTTTTTTGTGTTTCAGAATGTGTGGCTGTATTAGACAGACAGAAACAAATATAAATGATATGTTTTGTTTATTGTTTACAAGAAAAACAAACTAAACTAAATTCTTGACAGTTTCAACATGTCAGTTCTCGACATTGTCAGTGTCAAAGTCAACAAATAACAGAGAATGTGTTCAGAACTGAACAAAAATAAATAAATCATCACATCATCAAATTAATATTTAGCAGTCCTTCCATTAGCAGCAGTAGAGCTCTAATCCTGGCTGGCATGTTTCCCACGAGCCTTTCACACTGTTGAGAGGTAATCTTGTCCCATTCTTCTTGAATTACTGCTTTTAATTCTTCTAAATTCTTTGATTTACACTTTGAAACAGACCTTCTAATAATCCATCACAGATTTTCAATGGAGCTCATGTCCAGGGATTGAGCTGGCCATTCTAAGACCTGGATACTGAGCTGAAAATGTGTCTTTTAATAAAAAGCACAACCTTCATTAGTGGATCACTGGTACCAAAATGATCCAATACTTAAAATTTCTTATGTATTTCTATGGGACCAATCAATTTTAAATTTTTAATGGCTTTTTTAGGATTTGTGTAGTATTTTGGCTGTGACTGTAGTACAAGAAATTGCACTTGAACACCTGAGAGTGATTCTTAATGTAACATTTCACAAATGCATGAGGTGTCCAAAAACTTTTTTTTCCATCACTGTACATGGAATGAAAATTGGGCTTTTAGAGCTGCAAACTTCAAACTGTCAGCAAGGTCAATGTCATATCAAAAACCTCTAAAATGAAACAGAGCAATAACTTTTTAACATGTATGGCTGCTCACTCTGCAACATGGCAGAAGGTCAAAAATGTTAAAGATCCTTCCAAAGGTTTATCTACGGAAATCTTGTTACAACTTTACATTTTACTCTACATAAATCTTAGACATTTTTCCCCATGTGGTCAAACTGTGATACACTCTGTCACCGGTCTTTCACAGAGGGAGAATGTACAGTTCACTTCCATCAACAACTACCACTGCTGTGCACTGCACTTTCCCTACCTTGCTGTGCACTCAATGACCAGGTGTCCCTGGCAACTCCTGAGGGTCCCCGCCCTACCCTGATGTGGAGGGTTGTTTGCGCTTTTTCATACATAGCTGCAGTGTGTGGGCTTCTTGCCAGCGCCTCGCCCCACTCCGCTCACTACAGAGATGACGCTTTTTTATGGTTTCTCCCCAGTCAGCTGTAAAGCAGGAGGCCGGGGGCTGCTCTGGATTAGCCATGCTCCATGCAGGAAGCTCCCAAGAGGGTGCCATAACAGTCTGATGTGGAGACCCCCACCTTCACTACGCCACCATCTACTCCTTTGCTCTGCTTGCATCATTAAATCTCATCACCCACATCTCCAAGGGAGCGTGAACTCGTTCTTCACAACACACCCAACACAGTGGTGACTGTTAAAAGGCGAAAGAGAGAAGCAAGTAATCCCAGTCCTCTATCTGCTCTAACTCTGGGGCTTATAGAGCTTACTGGGGGCCCAGAAGTGTGCTCGTTGAACACGCTTGCTATTTATGATCTGCTTCTGAGCACAATCACCCTTGAGCAGCCTCCACGGCTCCCTAAAGTGAGCTGAGCCCAGTTTCACTACAGCCCAACTTTTTGAGGTCATCTACTACCATTCTGCAATAATGTTCAAAATGCAATTTCTGCAAAAACAGCCTTTATGTCATGGTATGTTTTATGTCTCCATATGGTTGCTATGGTGTTTTTCTTTTTTCATTCCCAAGTATCTGTTTCTTGAGCTCTGCTTATGGTTCCAAAGTGTAAGAATTTTCAGGCTCTTAAAATGTGCTTTGAATTAGCTTTTTATATTTCTTGATATTTATGATTTGTGCCACTCCTTGCATTGTCTCTTTTGATAAATATTTCAAACAACATCAAGGGATAATCTTGCTTTGATTCATCTGCCAACAAGCAACAAAAGAATCATTTTCAAGGCACTCGTGAAGGCTTTGGTGTTTGGGCCAAAAGTTGCTCCCCTGCTCATGTGGTAGATCAAAATCCAATCCATTCAGTTACCAAGTTGTGATTATAACATTCTCTCACTGACCTAATGTCACAACATTTGGAGATCTTGATAACTCCCCACTTTATCTAAGCAGTCAAATGGGTGTTGTGAAATACATTTCTGAAGTTGCTTTTCTCCTCTTCTAATAAATAACACCAGCATCATGGATTCATAGCTGTTTTCTATTCAAATACACATTTTCCGGCACATTCAGAAGCTTGTGCACAGCCTAAGTCTTCTTTCTTTCAAACTTTGACTCACCCAGAGCGACATCTGGCTGTGAGTGCACAGTCCAGCCAGCATGTGAAGGGTTACAGCTGCAATCGTTTTCTCTGGCTTGGCCTGGGCCCAGAGGCTTAATAAAGGGAATTAATGGAGTGCACTATCTGTCAGATTCCTAAACACAGCTGGAGCGGATGTCCATCGCCCCCAAGCTGCCCAAAAAACTTACTATCCTACTTGAACAACATACCCGTCACCCCCACTCCTCCCCTCACATTACCCCCTGAGTGCTGACTCTGTGAAAGAGCCCCAGCTGATTGTGAAAGCTGTTTATGTATCATCGCTGACAGCAATTAGACAATGTGGGATCACAAACAGGGAGAATGGAAGGGAGGAGGAGGAACTGCTGTGAGCACGTTACCATATAGTGAACTCTCTGGTTATGGAGACAGCTGCTGTGGTGGCATACAAGGAATACAAGTGATCTGTGTAAATATGGCAAACTAATAATATATTCTGTGTACTTACAAGCATGTGGCTGGTCTTGCAGCACTCAACACAGATGCCCCTTGGCAACGACAACACTTTACAAAACCTAAACATACATACATACATACACTCAATCAGTTCAAGACTTCACATCTGATTAGACATTTTTGATATATGAAAAGGAACTGAAAAGTATGCTTAATGACTTTAAAGTCAGGTAACATGAGAGGCCTAATGTCAAATGCTGAAAGGTTTAATGGAATACTTTCATCGCAAATTCAGTATTCAGAGGGGCTTTAAGCATATTTTCTCTTGGGAAGGCAATTAATTTTTACAATTTTCATTGATAGTTGAGAGAGTTAGACTTTTTGGCAGCATTGCATTCAAACTGCAGCCTAAATGAATGGGTTTGTGCCAGCAGGAAAAACAAACTGCAAACGGGGTGGTGTGGGGGGGTGGGGGTAGCAGGGGAAAAGAAGACAGTAACACAATCCCTAAAAACCGACTTTATCTGCTCAAACTATGTTTGACAGGGTTCTTATGGAGAGACCAGGGGGATTCAAGATTCCAGAGGGCACTGGCAAAATGGCAGTTGGTGTCAGAAATCATTCAGCGAGAGTTATCGTCATCCAACGGACTGCCACACTGCAGTATTGTGCAGGCAGTCGCTAAGTGTTCAGGCAGCAGGGTATGGATGTCTATGTATGAGAAAATGCACACTGGCAGGGCTCCAAAAGCAACACAGAGGGTTCAGAATTCACCCTAACATGTTCTCCAACCTCCTGAGGCTGTGCAACTCGCAAACTGGGTCAAGGTTTATCCTGGTTCAGGTGCAATTTTCTGGGGTCAGCAGAGATCACGACGAATGACTTAAGAGCGACACAGAGGAAGGCTTTCAGAGTCCAGGTGTGACTTCACCAGTATTGCGTTAATAGTCTTCTGTCAACTCAGACGGAGTCAAGAAAAGCTGGGAAATGGGGGATTCGGGATGTTTCTAAACCGTCACACGTTGTGGTGGATTGACTTGGGCTGACATTATGACACGTCAGCATTGGGTGGATTTTAGAATTAGGAATTTAGTTGCCATGTCTAGTAGTTGGATGTATACCTGGTTTCAAACTGAAAAATAATATTTTAAATAAACAGTTTGACATTTTGTGGATATACGTAGAGCTCAATGGAAAATTCAATGCCATCCTCATGCGTGCACACTAAATATCAAGTTATCGCCAGCAAACAACATTAAAGGATAATCTTGATTTGATTCATCTGCCAACAAGCAACAAGAGAATCATTTTCAGCTTATGTAAGCTTAGGACAAAGACTGGAAACAACTACCCTGGCCCTCTTCAAAGACTTAAAAAAGTCTGCCACCACCAGTTCAGAATCCCTAATGCTCAATAATCATCCCATTATACATTTATTGTGTTTGCATAATAATTTGCACAACCCTGAAAGACGTGGCTTCCTGGAGTCTTTTCATCATTGCGAGTTTACCAGGAAACCAGTAAAAACTTCAGTGTCACTAAATCAGCTGGAAAATAACTAAGCAACAAATACACACCAATCAGCCACAACATTAAAACTGTCTGATGAACATTGTGTACCTCCCACTCGTGGTGCCATAACAGCTCTGATCCATCAGCACATGTGCACAGGACCTCAGGAGGTGTCCTGTGGTGTTTGGCACTGGGATGTTGGCAGCTTATCCTTTGGGTTCTGTGGGCTGCAGGGTGGAGTCTATACAGATCAGGCTTGTTACGGCACATCCCACGGATGCTCGACTGGGATCTGAGGAGTTTAGAGACTTGGTTCTGGGGCTCTTCTCTTACTCTCAGGGAGTAAGAGAGTTCCTGCCGAGAGTCCTGGCATTCAGTGCTATACACTTGACTTGTTAGTGTTTTCAAAGTTGCGTACAGATGGAATAATTAAACTCCAGGAAACTACACTCCAACTGGAGTTGTACCTTTGTCCTCAAAAGAACACACTGTGCAGTACAGGATTCTGAACAATGTCAAAATTAGTGAGGCAAATTTCGATTTCAATATTCAATGTAAAGTACCCAAGAAAGAAAGTTTAAGCATAGGGAAACTGAAACAAAGGCTGACTAAATGGCTGCTCACAATATTTCACGGGACTACAAGTTGGAAGAGGACATTTGAAAAAAAGGTTTCAAATGACAAAAACATCAGAAAATATCACTGATATCCCAAGCCAATAACCAAAGCGAATCACTGAGCAACTCTTATTTTGACATATGATGGTAAATGAATATTGTCTGACTGCTTCATCAAGAATAAGTGAGACATACTGATATGGACATTAAAATCCTACTCTATCAGTGTTATGATCCCTTCGGCAGTAAATGTTGAGGGAGAAAGCTGTATCAATGTAAGACTGCTGGTCTGAATGTTACCTTCATCCATTTGCCATAGTCAAGGCAGCATATTTGGCTCTCAGGCAATGATTAGCACGCTGCATTAACATCACATAAAAGCAAAGCTGCCAAACAATCCCGCAGAGAAAACAGTAAGGAGAAGACAGGAGCTTTCACTAGAACAGACGAGCCATGACAGGAGTCTTGTAATGAACCTATTGACTTTTCAGACACCACATAAAATATTCAGATTCAATTTACTGCACTGTTGTCTGGGCATCAAAAGTCAGCAACACTTGCTCGTGTTTTTTCTGTTTAGTTCCTTTTCACACATCTAAAAATATCAACAAAATAAATATGCTATATCTGCCAAGCTAATTAAGTTATATTTATAGCCACAGTTTTAAAATAAGTTTCAAGAGCAAAGCAAGCAGTGGGAGTTCATTGGATTTAGGCAGCAGAATGAGGGCAGTGTTATCACAAATGGCTGCTTTGTGCGACGTGAAAAATGAGCTTTTTCTTCGACAGTCTCAAGGGAGGAGGCCAGAGACCTTCACAATTTTCCCCCAAAGCTCCAGCTGCTACATGGAGGGGCAACCATGGGGGGCAATGAAGGGAGACGCCGGTCCTCATGAGCACAGGGGGTCTGAGTCTACCTGAACAGACCACAAGGAAACCCTTCATGAACCCCCCTCCCCTCTCTTATTTACACTTACAAACACATACACACATGTCTCTAGACGCACCCCCTTGAACACACACTCATGTACAATGGATGCTTATGCAGCACACTAATATGTAATTAAACAAAAATGTATAAAATATGAGCATGTGCAAAGGTACCTTAACTAATCATGAGCTTGTATAGTCGGCTCAGTTCCCCCTGCAGCTTTCAATGCAGTACATGCAAAGGTGTTTCAATCGTGCTACACTGTTTGTTTGTTCAGCCCCAAAAGGCTTTCCCTGCTGGAAAAAGTGGTGCTGCGCTGATGTTTACTGTAACCATATTCCATTTCAAATGCATGCAGCCTTTTGCAGTCAATGCTCTAGTGTGGCTCACCCTCTTGATCTCATCTCCAGACAAACTTGCAAAAATTTACCAACTTCTGTTAAAGCTGTCTTAAAATCTGTCTTAACATCCCACATGTCAGGTAGGAAGCACAGCTTGCGTGGGAAACAGTAAACACTTTGTGTACAAAAAAGTATTTAGAAATACTAACTAATAAAGTATGTTTTTATGGTAACACAGATGGACAAAAACATAAATAATGATAGTATAGATGATGATAAGTGTCATCAGTACTTACCTTGGTGAAATCACCTGTGCATTCCATTTAGCCTGTTATATAACTTTTGTTGACATATTATTTTTTTCCCTCCCGTTGCAGAACAAACATTGAGCTAGACTAGCATGGGTACAACGAATGCTAAAAATGTAAATAATGTTCCACAGCTTGACCTTGGCCTGAGAATGTGTTGCTCCCCTGTGTCACTCCTACCCTGTCTGTGAGGCTGGTCTGTTTGACCACCGGCTGGTCACGGTGCATCTGGCTGGGAGACAGCTGCTCCCTCAGGGCCCTGCTCTCCTCCAGCTCTGTGACCTCAGAGCTCTCACCTGCGATCAGGAAACAGATCATGCATAATGAAGCGTCAATCTAACCACATGAGATATGCATTAATAACTGATGTGTAGCAAGACGGAGTTATTTGGATTTAGTTCTTTCGTATCAGTATTACAGTTAAAGCACTCTTTCCTACCAGCTGCCGGCTCAGCCAAGTTGCGAGTGATTATCTGGCGGATGCGAGTAGAGACAGGCGTAGGCGTGGCTCCAGACGCTTGTCCATCACCTTGGAGTGTCAGACTTCTCTCTCCTGAGCTGCCATCAGAGTGAAGCAGAGACTCCTCCAACTTCTACAATCACACCAATCATCCAGATATGTCACTTAGCTGAGCACAAAAGGCCTAACTCATTGAGGTTAGATTGCAATGTGTGCAGGATTTAGTGGCATGCAGAGCTGAGGGTGCAGATTTCAACCATTAAACACCACAAAATGACCTGTTAACACCAGATCTTTGGCAGTTTTGGACCTATGGGATGTGTCTATCTGCATGCCTGCATCATAGCCTCACATGGAAAGGAATTGCTACAGGAACTGAAAAATCTGTTTGTGTGACTTCACAAAGCTGGAAATACAGATACAGAAAGACTGGTGAACAATTAAATCACTTATACAACAGTATCCAAGTGGTATAGAATGAACAATTATAGTGGCCATCCACCTAAAATGACACCAAAATCTACCTGCATAATCTAGCTATGTGAAACAGGCAGGCAAGTCATATTTGGCACAGGGGTTTTTCAAAGTTTCAGTGATGACTCAGTGTGAAGGACTTTGCATAATGCAATGCTCTATAGACGGCGCCCTTGAAAAAACCTTTGGTTGGTCTTTGGCACAAAACTACAAGATGATACTTTGCTAAATACATAAAAAAGAAGCCTCAATAATATTAGACTCACTTTGTGGTCAGATGAGAAAAGATACATTTGTTTGATTTAGATGGAGTCCAGCATGTATACCACAAACTTGACCAAGAATACTACAATGAATGCATCGACGTGAAGCATTGAGATGGGAATGTCATGAAACAGTGTTGGCATGGGTGCAAAAGGTGTTGGAGAGATGACATTTAAGGATGGCATCATGAATACCTGTGGGTTACCAAAATATTGGCTAACAAAATGACTCCCAGTCTGCAAATGCTTGGCAGAACAGAAACATTCCAGCATGACAATAATGCAAAGTACACTGCCAAAATCACACCAGGGTTTCTAAAAAGGAAGTAAATGGAAAGCCTGGCCAATAACCTGGTACACTGTCTGACTTGAATCCAATAGAAGATTTTGGTTTGAACATGACTGATTTGAATCTCAGTAAGGAGCCTAAATTTGTTGCATTGACTTCCTGTGGTGGGCTCTGTATTTTTAATTTTGTAAATTTAAAGATAAGCCTTTAATAATCCCAGAGCAGGGACAGTTTCAGCAGCAAAGGGGCTAGTGCAAAAAGTAGGGACATCAGCCAAAAAACAAAATAAAAAAACAATAAATATGCTAAGTGCTTTTGATTTTGTAGCATCACTGTATTTTCCATTTTATTTCTGATATAGAAACTCATTGCACCCATTCTATGAATGTGGAAAGCAACAATATTGCACATGATTACGCTATATGGATGAAAACACAGTGATATTTCATTGAATCTTCCCTGAGTAAAAATTACAACTTTTTTATGTAGAAAAAAGTGATAGAAACTGTTAGTTTTTTATTTTGCACAAGAACAAATACTCTGTTGTTCAGCTTAGCTGAGTAATGCAATTGCAGTGTTGAACATTACAACGTGTTTGAAGTGTACTTACTTTTCTTGTGTACTGTATACAATATTATACAGTATAATGACATCAAAATAGTAGTATGGTAACAGTGACATGACTTGACTTTCAACTGGGAAAAAATTCACTGACATTGCAGGTGTAATTCGCCCATTTTTTTTTTTTTATTCACATCTGTGCTGTCTCTACTGTGTTAAAACAGGACATGAAATACGTTCAATAAAGCAGTTGTTACCGACCTGAATCACAGCCTCCAGTCGAGGTGAACGACCACCTTCCTCCCGTTGAGAACTCATTGCAAAAATGGTCCAGTTTTAACAATAAAATGTTTAGTCGTAATATTAAACCCTCACTTGCTACGAGACGGAAACACTACTCAACGTTAGCTAGCGTTTAGCTTGCTATATGCTAAAAAATTTTTCGATGGAAAGCGGTTAAATGTGGAGCTAAACAAGGCAAAAACAGGTCAGGACATCTAACGAAAACAGAAAAGCTAAAATAAGCTGGTACCTGCACTAACAAAACGCTTGAAAGCTCAAAAAATAAATCACTGACAGAAGTTGAAAGTGAAGAAACTTTAGGAGCGACAGCAGCCATGTAGAAATGATATAATCCCAGGCGACGTCGCTATGGCGACAACACGCTTCTGGCCCGTGGTCATGGAAACAGAATGCTGGCTTGGGCGTTGCCATGGCAGAGCAGACGCCTCGAGCTAAGCTGCTGGATTCCTATGGGTTAATGATCAATACAATAAAACTAAACACTGTTTTCTCAGGAAGGATTTACATCAGTTGACTGTTTAATTCATATTTAAAGCATTTTCAATCAATATACAGCTGCAACAACTAATAATAATCCTTACATAAAGTATTTCTACAAAGATTTAATGACTCCCAAGGACCATACAATAACACAAAGGCATTCAGATCTCAAGCACATGATACGAAGTATAAATAAGCACCTGCTGAGTGGCCTAAAAAAACATCTAAGAATACCTGAGGATCATGTAACACACTATTCTAGGACACAATGACATCCCGGGATAAACATTGCATTTGCATTATATCATAGATACGTGTCTCTGTGAAGTCTTTGACTCTGAGTTTAGTCCGACTGGGACAGAGGGCCACTATATTGTTGACTCTGTGTGGAAAACCTCAGGCCAATGGGATGGATCAAGAAAGATAGTGCAGACTCCACTGTAGAACCAAAGTCTTGGAAGGCAGCATTCCAAGTCCCAGGTGTTGGACGCTCGGTTGTAAACCTCCACCTCCACCCCATAGTCGCCCTCCATACCTTTCCAGTGACCTCCAGTGACATACAACTTGCCATCCAAGGTGACAAGGCCACCGTTCTCGTGGAGCATGTGAAGAAGCTGGACCTATGGGGTGGAAAAAGCATCATTTAGGTTCAAATTAGAGCACAAAGCTGATACAGATGAATATATAGATTTGTGGGCAGTCTGCAGTGATTTCTAATCCCACCTTCTGCCAAATGTTTGCCTGTGGATCATATGAGTAGACTTTCTTAGTGTTGTCAGCAACCAGATATATAGTCCCGTCCACGCAGACAGAGCGAGGAGAGGACAAATACTTTGGAATGAAAGGTGAACATATGCTGATCCAGTTATCTATAAAAAAAAATAACATATATATCACTTTGCATCAGAAAGTCTACAATGTAAATCAAGGCTATAACATGCATCTGCCAGTGAACACAGGATATGGGGGGAACTATACTAGGAAAATCTCATTTGTTTCTTTACATTAATGCCAGATAAGTTAGTAAGATAATGGACAAATGCTGCAGAGACATTGTTAATATATGTGGATTCGATATTCAGCACTGAATCACTATTTTGTGACCAATTTCAATAAAATAAATTCTTAAAAAATATTTGCAGGCTCTAGTCACCAGTCTGGGATGTTGAGCAATAGCTCACTCACAGCACCATTTGATTAGTTGAAAGATAAAAACTAAACTTTTTTTTTCTTTTTTGTATGTAATGTTGGAAATCTATTTCCATTAAAAATTTAAGTTAACCCTCCTCTTGTCCTCATTTATGGGCACCAAAAAATATTGTTTCTTTGTCTGAAAAAAATCTAAAAATTCAGCAAAAAAATTCCCCAAATTTCTAAAAATTTGCAAAACCTTCAGGAAGAAAATTCCAATAATTCCTGAAAAGTTTACCTTAAAAGTTTTATTTTTAAAAAAATCCCCCAAATTTGGCAAGAAAATTCTTGTGAATATTTTCAAAAAAGGGGTAAAAATCTTCAAAAAAAATCCTAAAAATATCTAAACTGATTACATATGTTTCAGTAAAATTTCTAATATTCTCTTAAGAATATTAGAAATCAACCAAAATCCAGCGAATTTCACTGGATTTTGGTTGATTTTTTTTGTGAATGTTCTTAAGAAACATTTTTAACATTTTTTTTTACACCAAAAAATGTTCACAAAATTCCCCAAAATGTTGAAAATGTGAACATCAGAAGTTTCACTGTGAAAATATATTTTTTTTCCACATTTTCAAACTTTAAAACGGGTCAATTTTGACCCCCAGGACGACACGAGGGTTAAAAAAGAGCTGACACTTTGGAGTTTCGATCTGATAGCAGTGATTTGGTGCTGCAGCATCCTTACCTATGACAGGGTTGTAGCACTGCATTGTCAATGCGTTGTACTTCACTGCACATGAGCCAACCACATAGAGCTTCCCATGACAAGCTGTGGCTGTGAAGTTCGTCACATATTTTAAGGCGGGGCATGTCAAAGCCCAGGTGTCGTTGTAAGGGTCATAGTGTTCAACCTCAACGCGATCCAATGTTGTTCCTAAATGGGAAAAAATTAGGTTGATCATGTTCTTATTACCATCAAACACATATATTTACAGGGAGTTGCAGTAACATGCATCAAACATATGCATCTTCCTAAAAAGTATCCCTTCAGAGGATCACAGGTGAGCAACTGAGGAGCAGCTGAGTTCCTGGAGTTGATCCACAGCACCGCAGGTTTAAGGCACCACATTCAAGAATGATATTTATTTTCTTACCTCCGATGACGTAAATCTCCCCGTTCAGAGTTGCTGACGTGTGGTTAGTCCGGGGCCGGAGCATTGGTGCCACAGTAACCCACCTCCCCTCTCTTGTGATGTACTTCCAGGTCTCTGTGGTTGACCAGGTGTTGGTATTCGAACCTCGCGAGCCCCCTGTTACGAAGACGCAAGCACTTTGTCGTAAATCTGACACTGTTTTGCATTCATCAAAAGAGAAACTGTGGAGCTCCATTTGGAACTGTTTCTTTGCTATTTGCCTTCAAAGTTTTTCTGTTCAAAAATGTTGGATACACCTAACCCACCTGTGACATACACGTCGTTGTTCAGGGAGACCATGGAGTAACCCCACTTGTTGGGATTTGGGAAATTAGGGAGCTCATGCCACTGTTCTGTAGAGAAAAGCAAAGAAGATTTAATGTTGAAAATCATAGACTAGATCACAAATACAGTATTCAAACAGTAAATGTATATTGTAAAACGTCAGGCAGAGATGCAAAAATCCTTGAGGTCCATTTAAGTGTAAATAAGTCAGTTGGGTTATTACACGCTGGCCTGAAACAACTTCTTTGGCAGATCATCAGCTTCTGGCCAGAGCTGTCGTGCATCCACATAAAACCAGAAATCCTAAAATGAGATGCAACAATCTTTTCCTTAACATCCCATGTGAAAAACATAACATGGATGCCTTCCTCCAGCCTGCACAATAAAACGCTTATTTGAGGAACTGAGATGATGATCCAGTTTTGTCACATCCAGACCACATTTCTGCAGAGCCATTTTTCTGTCAACGCTGCATTTAACGATCTGCAACATCTGCCAAACTGTTTTGAGGAATCACACAGACATTCCCAACAAACTTGGAGATTACAGTGGAATCTGAACTTGAATTTTTGATAGAGGAAAGAATATTTTTTTACTAGTCTTTGTGTTGTAGAAGGCACAGTTCCTGGACAGCAGCCGTTGCAGTCTCGGGTCTCTGTCCTCGTCTTCATCTGAATCATCTTCATCATCTGAATCATCCAGAGATCGACCTCCCATTACAAAGAGCACTTCTTGCAGGTTTGGTTGTGGACTCTGAGAGTTGAGTCTGTCCAAATAATCCGGTGCCAAATCCATTTTCTAAAAAAGTGAAAGGTATGATTGTTTTTGGAAATCCACTCATTTTAAAACACAAAAGTAATGTGAACTGCCTCACCTCTTTGTGGATTTTTTCCACAGCCTCCCTGCAGTTAGGAGAGGCCTGAACCAGACTGTCCTTCAGCAAAGTGTCAGCGAGGTAGTCCAGGCTGAGCAGAAAGAGACGAGACAAGGTGAAGAGCTCAGGAAGGTGGCAGAGTCGAGACTCTTTGTGGTGCCGAACCCATTTCAGGATGGCCTCCACGCGAGTGCACTCTGATCGGATTTGTAGTCCTTCATCAGACAGGCAGGCAACCAGTCTGTCTTTTCCCAAAAACAGAAACTCCTCACCTTGTTGAACAGCTTCAAAGTTCTCCAGGAGGAAGGCCCAAGCTTTGGCCACCACCTCGGGGCAGCCGTGGATCTCCCCGAACTCCAGGATCCCCAGGCAGTTGGTGGCATCAATCTGGTGCTGGAGGTATCGGCTGCAGACGGTTCGCACTGTCTGGAACTGCAGCTGGCTGGAGGTGCAGATCAGCCCCTCCACATTGCTCTGGTTGATGGTCAGCTTGCCTGTGTAGGCGAAGTCGAGCAAGCAGCTGAGTATATCGGGATCGACGTCATGAAGCTCCACTCGTGCGGCTATGCTCTCCACAAAATCCCCCGAGAACATGCAGCGGAAGTACATGCTGCAGAGGGCCAGCACGCCGCGGTGACAGGGGAAATCCCGACCGCCGGCGCTCAGCGTTACGTCGACAAGTTTGGGGTGAGAGCAGAGGGAACGCAAGCCCTCCAGGATGCTCTGAGGATGGGAGGACAGGCAGAAGTCCAGGTCATCCACATTACGCACCATGATGAAGTACAGGTAAAAATGAGGGTTGAATCTTCTGTAGGAAGGGATGGTCAACAAGTTCAGCTCTTACCTAAAAGCACAAAAGAAACATATAAATACAAAGAACTAAACTAAAACTAAAAATCTAATTAATCATGATTTGAAACAATGTAAATTTAGCAAATCACACAGACTCTATGTATGACTTATGTTATCCATCTGTTGGGCAGTGGCCCTTCTTGTGTGACAGTCATGCTTTCAGTGGTATCTAATGTGGCAAAGCTCTATCATGATTTATATTTACTACACAGTAAACATTGAATTTAACCTTGACTTTAAAACATTACATCACAGATCAAACCGTAATATATACAGAAAAAAAATCAAAATGAGACATTTTCACAAAATATTTTTCACAAAAGAACATCTTTTCTTTCACGATGAGGCCCAAAATCCTACAAAAAATGTAAACTTAGCACCTCTGACTAGCATTTAATTTTGAAGATACTTTTCAAGTGCCATACAGATAAAGACATACAGAACAACATGTGATCACGCGAATAGCTTGTTATTTATTACTTACTTAGAAAATAGTGGTAAAGGCTAAGAGTGACCAGTCATAAAAAATGCCGTATCTTTCTAATTGTGGCATCGCTGTGTTATTACAAGAACCACAAAGTACTTTTGGCTCTCCACTGGTATGATTCTAATGTTTCCTCAAGCCAACAATAAATTACATTTCCTGTCATCAAATATCGTTAAATTAACCAAAGAATCAACAAGAAAAAAACTCACCACAGAGGCACAGAGTGGAAATAATGGCTCATCCTTCCAGTAAAACAAGCTGATTGTCACGGCTGCTTAGATCAACATGGAGTGAGCAGTATGGTGAGAAGCGACTGCCAAGTCATTGGGGTGGACTGCCTGTCGTTCATATGGTTATTTTTAGGGCTGACAGTGACGCCGTGCTGAAGCCAGATTCCAAACAACATGTATGGGACCCACAGCTGCTGTTACAGACACATACTTAGGATTTTTTTCAACAGGCCCTGAAGCTTGCAAAGGAGACAAACAGAGTAGCCCCAATAATTCTGAATGTGACAACTGATTAATAATACTGCTATAATGAGTTGTTGGTTGTTTATATGAAGCTGAAGGTGTGTAAGTTTTGACCTTATGTGCTTTTTAAAAGGCAACAAACTAAATAGGGTGTAAAATCATTGGAATGACTCTTAAGAATATGTTAACAATGAAATAATCAAGATCTGTACAGTCATTTTATTTCGAAATAATTGGTTCTCTTTCTGCCAGATTAAGGATCTTAGGCTGCGTTGGAAGTATTTAACATAAAATCTTTTCTTACAAAATGGGAGAAAAATACTTTAACATCAAAACAAAGATGTTAAGTCTCAGGAAAACACACTTTAAGCACTCTCTTTTGTAATAGGGCTGGGTATGGTTTGAAATTTGATGATGCTATCGTCAATGTGATCCCTGAGTTTCAACACAAGTACCAAAATATCTCCATATCCTATTACTATAAACAAGTTTTTACACCTACTTTTGAAAACCTTAACAAAAAAATTTCAAACTTCTGCAATTCACTTATGTTTAATGAAACGCAATAAAATAAAAGAGTATAAAATTAACAAAATTTTAACTGACATCAGGCAACACTAGATCAAATATTAAGTAAACAAGGCTAAGAATCTGGCTACGCTTTCTAAGCCAACTTTTGTTTGGTACACAGTTGCTACAGACAGTTCATTTCACAATTCAGAAAAGTTCTCAGGTTTAATACCCAGCCCTACAATTATATAACTATAAAGCATATAAAAATATCTTTAAAAATGACACAAGCCACTACTCGAAATCAAAAATCTCTGCCTCCTTCTCTTTCCAAAAAGCAAAACTACGGTCGATGTATTTGCAAATTTCCTCATTGCTAAAACTGGAAATGTCAGTTCCACCATAGAGCATCCCCTCATCAGGCGTAGGTGTCTGCACAATGACTTTAGGGACCCGTCTAACCTCTGGCAGGCTGTGTTTCACCACATCCACAGTGCTTTCAGATGAACTCACAGCATTTCCAAAGAACTTCACTTTAATGTCCTCGAAGCCGTCCTTCCACTCGCGGTTCCCAGCCTCGATGTCCTGTATGACGGCCTTGTGGAAGTCCCTGACCATCTCCCAGGGGAAGCTCCCCACGTGATCGAACACCTCGAAACACAGCAGGTGCCTCATTTTGCGTTCGTCCACAGGCAGCTCCAGCTCCAGGATGTGGAAGTAGCCCAGCATGAAGAGATCCAGGGTCAGGTTGTCGTACTCCACGGGAACCCCATCCAGACGAGGCAAGAACTGCTCTGGAGAGTAGAGTGCCTGCTGCTTGTGGAGCCTGTGGACAACGCAGCATGGTTAAACAAGGTGCATAAACACAAAGCTGCAGATATTTTCACTCTCTTTGAGTCTGTCAAATTATCTTTATTTTTCTTACTAATGGTTAAAAACTGAAGATTCAGTATTTACAACTATATAAATGAAAAAAAACTGCAAATTCTTACATTACAGAAGTCCGATATTTGGTGTTTTTAGTTAAACTACCTCGTTAAACCTATTTTGAAGAACTCC
Organism: Amphiprion ocellaris; assembly: GCF_022539595.1. Classification (NCBI taxonomy): domain Eukaryota; kingdom Metazoa; phylum Chordata; class Actinopteri; family Pomacentridae; genus Amphiprion; species Amphiprion ocellaris. Next base: position 31,962,278 of record NC_072767.1, on the reverse strand, counting down.
ACAAATAAGTGGCACAAACTGCTGAATAATGCAGGACTGATCCAGAACCTGCAGCCAAAAGAAAGAAACAAAAGGCTGGATGTACAGAGTGGGACGTCTCAATGGGGTAGATGTCCTGAGCAGAATAAGGACATTTTGAGCATCTATCTTATCTTTGGCAGTTTAAATTGCCTTAAGAGTTTTACCAACAATTTTACAAGCATATGTTTTTATTTCATATTTGTAATCAATTGATGGTTACATTAAAAATCCTGTTATACTATGTAAGTTCTTGCCTGCATAACCAAAAAATTAAAATCAATGACTAATGACTATATGACCTGCAGAGATTTGCTAAACCAAAGAATTGAGGAGACATTGTCTAGGGCCACTATTGGTTGTCACAGCGCTGCTAGCAAGGCTAGCACGGCTAGCATGGAGAGATAAATGAATTTTCCACTGGAGGGGAACAGCAAAAATACAACAGAAAAATCTGATTGACTAGTTTGGAAAATTGATAGTTTGAAGGTTTTAGTAAATAGTTGCCAATTAACACGTTCAGCAGCCAATGTGTATTAATAGCAACAATTTAAAAATAATTTCTGGAGTTTGTGATCACCAAACATAAATTCTGCCAGCCAATAACTACAAAAACATCACAATTATCTGGCTAAATGGTCAGCGTTTTGCACTAGTTTGTAGTTTGTCGCTAACTCTGCTCTTTGTTGCGTAATGTACAGTTGTATTTAATTAGAGCTTGTTGGGTGAAAAAGTGCTAGATGAGAGTTGTGAGTTGAAACAAAAATATGAAAGTAAAGCTTTAAAGGAAAACAAAAGCCGTATCAGGTGGAGCGCTCCATATTTTGTAACAGTGGAGAACTGCAAAGTTTGGGCAAATTCTTTGTGGGTTTATCACTACAAGTGACACCTTTTACATCACACATTGCAATTTGATCCATTATTAATAGAAAAATGTGATTTATACAGTTTTACTATTTGCATTTCGATGTACAATATCATAGATATTAAATTTATTCAATGTTTCTCTTAAGATTTGTATTCCTAAACAATCCTGTGGTACCTGATGAACCTTTTGTGACACTTTGACACATATAGTTTGCAGCGCTTGAGTACTGCTGGTGAAGTTAATCACCTACTAAGAGGAGGTTCTTACCTGCGTATCTGTCTGGAAGGAACACTGGAGATCATGCTCCTCCAGTTCCCCAGCATCTTGTTGACAGCACTCCTCTGCTTGAAGAAATGTCCCAGGGAGCTGTTCAACATCTTTGACTGGGCGCTCTCCATGCTGCCGCCACAACCGGAACCCGATTTGTCACCCATCTCCGAGTTCCCGCTGCTCATCTTCCTCTCTGCTGCATCTTTGCTCTTCAGTGTCACAGTGTAGGCAGATTTCTTCCAGTGGCCTAAGAACAGAACGACGATACGCTCCTTTCTGAGGCTGGTGGTCTCCAGAACATCAGCAACATTTTCATCATAGTCGATGCCGGAGTCACTGTTCTGGTCTGTTTCTCGGGTTGGACTCAACACTTTAGACTGCCTGTCTGTCTTTGGGGCTTCGAGCTGTGTGGAAGAGCTAAACAGGATGTCCTCTACCGGCTCATCCGGCAAAGATGAGCTCTGTGTCTCGAAATTTGACTTCAGAGTCCTCACAGACACTCCAAACTGATGGATTTCATCCTCTATCCTCTCCCTGCGTCCCCTGGTGGAGTTCTGTCTGTGTGGCGTCTGAGAAAACACGGTGATCAGGTCGGTGTTGGGCATCTTGCAGTAGGGCTGGTCCGTCAGGTTGGTCATGAGCAGAGACATGCTTTTTACGATGCCTGAGATACGGCCGCACCACACAGGTAGGGGAACTTGACTCGAGAAGTTTCTGAACTGCGTGTTGACGGTGATGTTGACGATGGGGGCTGGCAGGATGTGCCTGAGCTCCTCAGCCAGACGAGCCAGCTCCAGCTCGTAGCCTTCACAGTTCCTCTGCATGGAGACGTTGGCAATCTGCTGCTCCAGATAGATGAGATCATCCTCAGTCAGCAGCTCACCAGAGGGCCCCAGGATGGCATTGTGGGCTTGGGAGTACCTCCAGCTCACTTTGGCATATCTGTTCCCGTTTTCCTGTTAAAAAAAAGAAAGAAAAAGAGGCAAACACAGGCAGATAAACACACTAGATGTCATTTTAAAGTCGTTTTAACATTTCAGATGGGTTTGGCGTGCAAGAAAAAGAGTTATGATACAGTAAAACTGCAACATAGACCTTATCCAAACCTCAGAAATATGACTTGACTTGCTGATTTGTTATGAGCAATTGAAGGTAAATGGTGACTGTATTTCCAAGTGTTTTTCAAATTTGAGTAATGCAGATTCAGACAAGCATTACAAAGTCACACCACAATTTTTGCTTTTCTCATTATGGCCTGGTTAGACTCAATAGCTCAACTTGTTTAGGAGCGGTTTTAATTTAAAGGAGGCTTTACAACATGTAACTGACTGTCTAAGCGCTGCAACTGCTGTGACAATTATTTTCTCTCTCAATTAATGCTGCAGTTATTTCTTGAGCGATAAATTATTACATGTAAAAAGTGAGCAAAAAATCCTCACATTGCAATTTCCTACAGCCAAAAGCATGGGTGTGGATTGTGTTTGAACACTGGGACACACTTAAGAAATTATGAGCATCAAACGCTTCATTTTCTGCATTCTGGCAGGTCAAAGTTGGCCAAAAGTACTTATTTCTATATATTTAGATTGCTTGTTTTTCCTGACCAACAGCCCAAAATCCAAAGTTATTTAGTCTCACGAACCAGAAAATGTTTGACATTTTTGATTGATTATGCAAAACAATTCATCAGTTATCAAAATAGTCTCATTTCTCTGTCAGTTCACTTTTTGAATAATTTTACATGCCACATATATTACATCTAATTTCCTGGAAACTTTCATGACAATTCCCCAAAACATTTGCTGGTATTTAAATTAATATAACATTTCCAAGAAATAGGAAAGGTCTATGCAGTTTAGTTATAAGAGAAATGGATAAAGTCTCAACTGCTACAAGTACCTACTAGTTCTGTGCAAGTCTTTAAGATAAATATCTGACATCAAAATCCATGAGAGCTCACAAGAAAGAAAAGAAAATAAGTGGAATCGATGGATAGGTACAGTGACGTCTTCAAATATGAGACCACTAATGAAGATAGACTTAACAATTTGAGTGAACAGGTGAATGTACATCAATTTCAGAATGCCTTTAATGACAGCAGCACTCGGACTCCAGCAGTTTGTGCAAATCTGAAAACCCGTTATCCCACAAATGTTTAGTGGGGTTGAGGTCAGATGACTGTGGAGGAAAGTCCTTGACAGTCAGTCATCAGTCCTTGGTCTTCAAGTCAAAGGTCTGCAGTGTGTTTTGGCTTATTATCTGGCTCGACTATGAATCTTTCTCCACAAAGATGCAGGTGCTATTTCTCCTTGATCGGGGTGGAGCTGAATTGTCAAACTCCCCAGACTTGAATATTCCCAGCCGAATGTTTCATCGTGGGTTTGATCCCCTGTGGTATCATTCTCCCTCCTGTACTATCTGTACTAGATATTTTCTTTGACTAAAGACACCGCAGCAAAAACTGTTAGTGAGATGTGATGTACTTTGCAGGATGAGAGGATTCTTGTCTGTATTCACAAATCTGTGCTGCATGCCATCACAACATATTTGTAAGATTTAGATGAATGTCTAAATGTCAGCATATTATTGATGCAGCCCTGTTTAATCTTTAGAATGGCATTACCTTCCTCCTCTGATCCTCCTCATCCAGCAGTCTGGCCTGCAGCTGCCTCACCATGACCTGCCTCTTCCACTCAGCTATGGGGCGGCCCCGCTCATCATGGGTGGGCACCAGATAGTCGATGTCTGACAGGTTGGCCTCCTCAGTGGGTAGGACCACCATCTTATTCTACACAGAGCACGGGAAGGTAGCATTTATCAGCATTTTATCTAAAGAAAGGAAGCTTCTACAAAGGCAGGATGTATTAGATAACAAAACTAAGTATACTTACTGCTTGTCCAGTGAAGACTCCCGATATTCCAGACTGTTTCAGAGATTTAATGGACCTCATGTCGCCAAGAAGTTTTCTTTCAGCCAGGAGGTTTGCATCAGGCAACGCTATCTTATCAGCAGAGACAGATTTCTCACTCCCATCGGCCTTGGCTTGATTGAAACCTTTAATAACTGCGATACAAATAATAATGCAGACTAATGAACATGCACTTTTTTAACTTTGAGCTATGACTTACACATAACATTAAACAGGGCGACCACTTGTTGCCGTGCTTTGCTAAAATATATACAGAAATTCTCTCACCAGATGTAGCGATCTGAACCTGCTCTACTCTGTTGACAGCTGTCTTTTGAGGCTGTGCAGAGGGTGAATGAGGTCCAGGGAGGGCATGAGGGTATCGGGCCTGTGGGAACTCTTCACTCTCAGGTTGCTAATTTGGAAACAAAGCGGACAGAGACAAGTTGTTTTAAGCTAAAATAAAAAATAAAAAAAAACCATGAAATGAATGGAAAACCTCTTAAAACCTAAACTTTACCTTTAAACTATCCATGTGTGTGTTACTGCTGTGACTGTCCATGCATGTGTCACTCAGGCTGCCGTAGTAATCCTCCCTGCTGCGCTGCAACACCACAGCCGGCTTCAGCTTCACCTCCTCCTCCACTGGAACGATCACCTCGATGGGCTTATGTGCACAGGACGTCTGCAAATGTCACACAGTCACATTTCAATGTTACACAAGGTAGAGCTGCACCATATTGTAAGAAAAAAAAAGCCTTTGCAATATTTAGTTTTTCTGCGATAGATATTGCCAAATGAAGAAATACGGCAGTTTCCACCAAAAGACAGACTTGTGTAACCATTTGGAAAGAATGAATCATTCTAGAAAGATTTAGCTGATTTTGTAGGAAAGCATCTGTATAGAAGATAAAAGACTCTCTTGAAAAAAGCAGAAAAAACAAATTAGAGTCATTGTCATATTGTCTCACACTGGTAAATGTGTCCAAAATAGCTTTTGCTTTGAAGGCCCCTTCAGATCTGACGGTTTTGATTTCAATGAGCAAACAATTTGTTGACAGAGCACCTGTTTTTGATCAACACCATCCTTTCTGTGTCCAAAATATGTCCATATAACTGATTTTGTTTGTTTTTCACAACTAAAATGTATTTTTTTGTGTTTTTCACCTGTATCTCGCTCATTTCACTCTGCACATGTGGAGCCTGCATGTCACCAACCTCTGTATCTTGTAAATAAAGCTGAAAAAACTCATAGCCATAAAACCCCATAAACTGTAGTAGTAAAGGATGTTCTCTCAAACAGATGTTTCCGGTAGATCAGTCATAGAAAATGAGAATTGTTTTCCTTTTGTGCCTTTCTTCACAACGCACTGCATTTACTATTCCTAAAGTAATCAATGCTGGAACGATATATTGGGCAGCCTGAACACAAGGCCAGATATTAATGAGACTTCATCAAATTAACATCAAATTCATGCTCCAAAATTTCTTGTGTTCTTAAAACACATACACAGACAAACTAATGTCCAAAAAGGAGATGCTGGATAATTAAAAACTGTTTACTGCTCCATATTTGTCCTGTCATTTAAATTGGGTCACATCACACCTACTGTAACAGTATCTCCTTACAGACACTTCACCTCTCCTGAACTGCTGCTGGATGGAAATTCACATTTTCCAGCTTGACATCGGAGCACAGTTGGACAACTGTCATATCTTCATTGGTTTCCCGCTTTTTTCATGTTTTTTTAAGCACACATCAGGTGACAAACCTGATTTGTCTCTTTACATGTGGCCTCATGCTGATTATTGAGTAAAAGTTTTGTTCATATATATATTTTCACCATAGACAATAATTTCTCCAAGTTATAATCATGAAAAATCTTTTTTCTTTTGTTCTTGTGATTATTTTTTATGTAAAAGCGGTGTGACCAGGCATCATTGTGTGACTTTTTATTGTTTGACTTCTCCTTTGCAGAAGTGCATCAAAACAACCACAGAGGGCAGAATTTTTTCCATGTTTTTAAGCACACTCAGCACCTCCTGTTTTACATTTTATGACACCATTTTAAGGTTTTACTTTCATAAACAGACATTTTTTTGAGTGTTGTACAGAAAAAAATGACTTGAAAATCCTTATTTCCCTGTTTATTTGCTGTCAAAGACATTCAACACAAGTATATGAGGTAAATGTAGAGACAAGTAAGTATTTAGTTTTGCTCAAAGGCTCATTGTATTCTACAGCAGATTTTACAAGATTCCAGAAATGCACTTTAAGCAACAACAAAAAAAATGAGTGGAACTGGGTGGTGTAATCAATCACACTAAAGTAAAATTTGTTTAGTTTTTTCCCGGTAATTATGACATGCAAGGAACAGGCCTTTTCTCAGCAAATAAGTGTCTAACAGTCAAGTATATTATGGAGAGAGGAGGTCGGTTTCATGTTTTGTAGGCTGTCATATAAATAACGTTGTGGTGTTAATTCTTTAGGCAAACTAACAACAGTTAAAATGTCTAGACTGAAGTTAACACATGAAACATTTTAAAGCCTGAAGACACGATGAAAGACAAAAGAACAAAAACAAGCACACGGGATAGTAAGCAAGCTGGAATAAGTGGCAGCATTTCACACCGCTCCAGGGAGGATGTAGGATGTATGGAAACATTTAGGTTCCCTTTAATGAACCTGTATTGTCCTAATGCACTCCATGCAGAATGCATATCAAATTCAGCTCTCCGAGGACATTATTAGTAACCAAAACATCAAAGGCAGGCCTAATATGCTGCTGCATGCTGTTGTGCTTTATGTCCATGAGGTGGTCCGTGCCATTTCCTCTCACACGGCACTTTGATGTCGAGCTACACGAAATATGCTGTGACACAGCTCAGGCGGAGGAATAAACTTCCCAGAAATTGTGCAATCCATAAATAGATAAACAACAACGGGGCTGGGAAACGGGTGGAGGGGGAGCCTGATTCCTTAGTGACCCTTCTCGTAACAGTTCAATGTCCTAAAAGCTACGATGAACCTTGCGTGTGTGTGTGTGTGTGTGTGTGTGTTTAATTAGACGCAGTGGCCAGAGAGCATTTGGTTTTCATCAGCACCCCCATCGCAATTGCCACGCAGATCCAGATAGCCTAACCCTGTTTTTGGCCTGGATCCACTCTCCCTCTGTCGAAGACCACAAAGACCCTGATCACTACAGATTAGGAGCCAAGAGTTAAGAAACAGCTACTCAGTGCTGTCTCATTGTCAGACATGCAGCACCAGTAATCTGTGGTCCCTGTAGGTCGAGCCATGAGAGAGTTTAAGTATTTCAGAACACTATGTGTATTTAAGAAACATGTCTTGTAATGCTGCGCTCTGGAATCAATCATTAAAACAACCTGCTTCCATGTGAAATATTCACGTTCATGGTGATAAATTGCAACGTGGAATGTATACAGCGGGTGTACATTATACACAGAACACTATAGTGTAAATACATGTCCACTCACATGGTAATATACTCTCAGGTTCCCTCCAAGGAGGTGAATGCTTGTGAGGCTAATAACTGACACATACAATGTTGTTTCTAACATTTACAGCATTTTTTCTGCACGTGCTGCAGCTAAATAAATTAAAAAAGAAATGAATGAAAGTTTTTGTCTCCTTCACAATGAACCATTGTAGCAATTACTGGATCAGAAAACTGTATCTAAAAGCAGTGCAAGATTCAAAAAAGGGAAAAAAAAAACATGCCTAATTTGTGCAAATGGACAATGACAAAATAAAGTAAGGTCATGAGTCTGAAGCATTAGTCATGCCTAACCGTAAGAGGCTATAGCTGATCAGAAAAATAGGTAAAATGCTGCCAAAACATCTGCCAGCTGAGGCCTCTTGAACAGAACGTACAAGAGTTTCCTTTCATTTTAGAAAAATAATTACTCAGCCTGTCCAGTTACATACTACAGCTCAAAGAAAAACACACGAAAAAGAGCAAAAGCAGATAAAAAGCTCTAATAATAGCAGTGAGAGTGATCAACAGACCAGCTAGAACTCACCACCCGACCTTGAGCAGCTCTTCTAGCACACAGCGGCTCGACTTCACTGCACTGTGAGCAGAAGCACCGACTCGTGCAGGCAGGTATCCGAGGCGGCTGCTCCCTACCAGGGATGTGACGCTATCTTAAGATCACCGACCGCTTGTTTGACACCATCATCATCAGCATCACTGCCTGTGGCCAAGGCCCGCCAGGCAATAAACAATAAACTCTGATCGGAGAATGCTGTTAATAATTAAGCGAAAGGATAGGATGGCCGGTAATGTCACTAATGCATGGACAAACCAATGGTCATGTTGTTGCACGCAGGGAGGTATCAGCGGAAGACTTGTCAAAGCAGCTGGAAAACAGACATTTTATCCAGACGCGTTCAGCTGATTTTTTTTTCCACTCGGGACAACTAAATGGAGGAGCTCCCTCACTGAGCATTTTTTCACTAATCATGTCATGTACCTGATATGGTTCGTAAAATGTGACAGTGGAAACACAACGTGACACCGTAAGCTGAACACACAGCTTTGACTGTCAGCGTGGAAAAACTAACAAACAACAAGCAGAGAGCAGGGATAAACTGTGGCCACATTTACCAGGATTTCATGACTGAAATCATCAACTAACAGGCCAGTTTCCTAATGAATATTACATTTGCTTAACCGAGGAGGCTGCAACCAAATGCAATTAGTGATTAACACAGTCCAGTCCACCGCCAGCATGATTTCACTGACAAAGATGAAGTAGAATCATCACCTTTTTGACCAAAAAAAAAAGAAAATGTGGATGCTTTATAGATGTGGAATTAATGGAAGAGCTGTTCTATTGGATTTCATTCACTTTCACAGATAAAGAGATGATGAATGCTGCTAAAATTGACTACAACAGTCCTGCAATGGATCTCACATTCATGAAGGTTATAATGTTCTGCTTTTTATGTCTCACAGAGGTGATTCTGCTGCAGGCTCATTTTGGAGGCTGCAGTTGTTGATGCTGTTGAACTTTATACTGACTGGTGCTTCTAATATCATGTCCAGTCCATGTACTGTATGTCGACATCTCTGTCTATAATGCAGCACACTTCAACAGCATCACCAATAATTGCAAAATGCACCAATATTAAATCTTTGCCAATATCCTGTATTTTCCAACACATTTTGGCATTTTGGTATGTGCATACAATATATGGATTTATCGTATTATTGTGCGTAGTGAGGTCATGATGGTCCACTGGCAGGTGCAGATATAACATACAATAATTTTCAAATGTACATATTTGCAGGGCAAAAAAGGGAAAATACTTGAATTTACATGTAAAACGTACTATGTTGATCTTTATTTACCATTTTAAAGCAACTGTAAATTTGTATCATTCTGTCATGTGTATTTATGTAGTGTATATTATTGTCATTTTGCATTCTATTGTGAAGCACTTTTTGAATCTTTTCTGTGAAAAGTGCTATATAAATAAAGTTTACTTACTTACTTTTCTACTATCCTGACAGTTGTTATCTGTCTGTTCATATTGGGTCACTGCCAATATTTCATTTTAAAGCCAGTCAATTCTGATGCTGATATTATTGTGCGTCCTTTAAAATGGCCATAAATTTGGATCTCTTACAACAAAAAATGAATATTACAACTGTCATGAAGGTTGCATTTGTTGCAGGACTGCTGTATCAGAGTGTACTGTTTCTAGGTAGGTTCACCTAATAATAATAATAAACTGCCAACTGAAAACTTCTCCTAGCAAACAGGAGAAACAGGGACTTCTCAGTAAATAAGGAGGGCTCTATCATATCTAAATGTGGATAAATAAAATCATCCTCTGGTCACAAACTTAGCTAACTGTGTAATGTATACCCCACTTGCTCTCCTGATCAAATGCACAAAATTTGCTACAATAAAACGCAAAAAGCAAATGTCAGTTTCCCATAGCTCCAACTGACATATTCTTTTTGTCAGCAGTCTGGATCCTAAAGATATCTGGTCTACTGCCATAAAGACAGAAAAATGTAAAGAGTATCAGCAAATACTCACATCTGAGGAGCTGCAACCTGTTAAGTTTTGGCATTTTAGTTCAAAAACAGGTCAATCACTGCAGCTCCACAGCTATTAATAGATTTTAAAACCTTGGCATCTTTTCCAGATGAGTATGTAAAGGGTATCACACAGTATATGAGTCTATTATATAGATTTCGTGGTGCTGTAAAAGATCTCTCAGTCTGTCATAAATACGCAACAGCGATGCAGCCAACTTTGTAATTCAAACAGATCACCAGCCCCGATCTGAGAAAAGATGGAGAGTTTAATAAGAATCATATCCTTAGAATATTTCATTCATTATAACATTAAGAAGACAATAAATTCAGTAGATTCCCTTTAATGAGGAAGATTTTAAAAAGGGTATTATAGCACGTGGTTTGTTTCTCTTCACCAGAAACTATCCGGATGTTAAGACTTTTCCCTGAAAAACACTGCGACGAAGGGAAACAACATGTTTTCTCTGTCCCAGTGTTCTAAAAATACCTAAATTCACAAACAACAGTATCTTTGGCCTGATCTCCGTGAGTGTGTTTGAAACATGTGTGAAGTAAACCTCACGCCACACACCGTTTATTTGATTGCAGCTGCTCCTGAGATGCAAGATGAGGGAAGAGTGGTTGACAGCGCTGAACGAGTCTGACCTCGTTGTGTTGCGATCCAAACATGCAGAGAAGCCAAGTACACAGCTCTCTGCAGCCAATGTCCCAATCCATTCAGGTCACTCCTCGGAAATGAGATTATCTGACTGACACTTAAGAACCGATGAAACCCGTGATCTACGCAGCACTTTACACGTGAAACACCACCAGAAATGTAATTAAGCCATGTCTACTTGCACAGCTCATCTCTGGCGCAGTGCGTCTCAAAGCAATACAAGAAGATTTGAGTCAATTCACTATTATTTCAGCCTCTCTATCTGATCTACTCTTTGTTCATAACAAGTGTCAGATTGTGTATCTAACTCATACACTGCCAAGAAACATGATACACCATTCTGCCTGCTACCAACTTTACACAATATGCAGAGGTGACAATCATCGCACTTCCAAGTCTCTGGAAAAAGAAAAAAACACATGACACACAATCAAACGTGTGTTTGAAGCCCATGACATCCTGCTCTCCAGCTCTACAGAGGGATCGAGTTGCTGGTTCCAGGCATCAGAATGGTGAAAACGCTGAAACTTAAGCTTGTGGATCCCATAACGGGCTCAGCCCCTGGGCCCTCCACCTGAGCCGCTGGAGAGGGGTAACTGATAGGCCCTTAGCTGGCGGCGGCTCCGGCTGCGTCCGACGCCGCAGCCGGCCCGGCGCTAATTAGCTCTCCATTGTTGATGGGAGGATTAGTTCTGAAGGGGAGCTCGGCAGCCACGCCTCGCTGCTTCCCTATCATCGTCCTCTTCATGTATGAGTGCTACTCTCCTCTGCTGACTTATTCATGGCTTCTATTGGCCCACAGCTTTGGTTACTCTGTACATTGCTGTGTGAAGCTATAGTCAAGTGTGATGGGGGGGAAACAACTACAGGCTTTAAGGTTTAACACGTCTGCTGACAGAAAGGTCCCCATAGGCTCTTTCAATTACCCTGATTCTTTGTTTCCTATTTAAAATCAACCCTACAAGCTCAAATTTCACAATCACCAATAACTATAAGCCTCTACACTTTATTATGAAAGAAAAACAAATAAAAGAGCAGCAGGATGAATAATGAAATTTGACATTATGAATTTGAATTAAACAGTTTTAACCTCATTGGCCCCTGATTTGACACCAGCACAAACAAGGTGTTAACACTAAAATATTTATCAGTCACATTAAGGAGTGGCGAGCTTTCCACGCAAAACAAAAGAGCTAATCTCAGAGTCCTCCGTGGCAAACCGAGAACAAACAATCTCCTCCGGCACTCACGCCATCATTGCCTGTAATGCCTTATTGAACACAAAAGCCTTCATCCTCCACTTTCTTAGACCTCTTAAACTGAGAGCAATCAGGCTGAGTGGAGGAGAAGAGCTCAGGAGAAGGACAGGCTTGACCTGAATGAAATACATGTAACAAATTAAGAAAATGATTCACCGAGGCTCCAAGATCTTCCAGATGTTTGACCGGACTCACCCGTTCGAGCTTTGATTCTCATGCCAAGGCAAACAGCTGGGCAGTGACACGAACAGAGGACGCAAAGCAGGAAAATGTGCAAAACAAAAGACAGTGGAGGTGAGGAAGAGAGCTCACATTTTTCTCCATGGCACGGAGATATCTGGCACATTCATAGTGGCCGTTGTACTCTGCCAAGTCGGCGGCTGTGAAGCCATCAATGTCTTGATCTGAAGGGTTTGCTTGATTGGCCAACAGGATTTTACAGCACTGGGAAATCAAACAGGACCAGGAAACAAAAATATACATAAAATTGTGTTTATGAATCCACTTAAGTTTATTTAGACAAGACACAGGCCACAAACAATAACAAGATCATCACAGGAAAACAACAAAAAAGGTTAAAGTTACCTCCAGCTCTCCATTCTCTGCAGCATCATGAAGTGGAGTTCCTCCCCAGAAATCCTTGATGACCTTTGAACCCATGTGAAGCAGCTTCTCCAAGATGCAATAGTGCCCCCTGCTGGCAGCAAAGTGCAGAGCAGTCGCCCCCTCTCTGTCTTGGCAGGACAAGCTCGCATCGGTGCAGGTCACCTGTTTGGAGTTCATGAAATAAAGCTCAAGGAAGACAACACATGTAGGAAACTCTTTCATAGTAACGACACAGAGGCGTCTCTACTGACCAGCCACAGCACCACGGCCTGGTGGCCCATGTGAGCCGCAGCATGCAGGCACGTCATGCCATCGTGGGCCCTCAGGTGGACGTCAGCCCCGCAGTCCTTCACAAGGTACTCGACCACATGCAGGTGTCCTTCCTGACAGGCCAGGTACAGAGGGGTCGCACCTGTACCTGTCTGGTGGTTCACACACCTGTGCTCCAACACACAGCAGCAACAAGGTTCTGTTACCGTTATCAGCCATTAAGTGCTCGGCCAAAATTTGGCAAAATTCTGACACTTTGCACCAGTTTGATATGCAGATGATTCATTTGATAAATGTAAAAGACATATGTCAATTATAGCTACAATAATTAGTTGATGAATTGACTGATCAGTTAGTTAAGTTAGTTTTTGCACATGCATATTTTGCTGCCTTTCTTCTAACATATACAGCACTTTGATCAATTCAGATAGAGAGATTAATTTGAATAGAATAAACTTCTGATTGCTGTTTAATTTGAATGACTATTATTTTTTTGGCTGTTTCGCCTTTATTACAATGCACAGTGGAGAGAGAGAGAGAGAGAGAGAGAGAGAGAGAGAGGCAGGAAATGTGGGAAAGACATGCAGTCAATGGCCGTGGATCAGACTTGAACCCATGACGCTGCATTTGGGACTATAGCCCTTGTTTATGGGTCAACCACTCAACCTGTTGAGCTACAGAGGCGCCCATAATGAATTCAATTTGATAGGCAAAGAGTTTGACAAATAAATAATTGCTGCAGTCATTTTTGAAGAAAAATGCAAGCCACTTTTCATCTTCAGTGTTTTAAACGTGAAGAACATGCTTGTCTCGTCTATCACATATGAAAACTGAGTGCTTTTAGATTCTGAAATGTTGCCCAGACAAAACAACACTTCTGAAGGCATCAGCTCAGCTTATGGTAAAATATTTTTCACACTTTTCTGACACTTTGTAGACAAAGCCATTCATCCGTGAACCCAAAAAACAGTCAGTGATTGTCAGAGTGCAAAGAGTGTCTCCCTTTGAGCTAAGATTAGTGTTGACATCCTTCAGTAATGACAGAGAAATGCAATAATTAAATTATCAAGGACAGCAATGATAAATATCTTTTCATATTGCTTATAACAAAATTTAAAAAAATGCTACTTTCTGAATATAATTACAAAAATAGCAATAAAACAACAATAAACACAATCCGTCCATAGATGCGTATCACAGTGGTATGAACCTCTCTGTAGCTCTCTGTCTCTGGGAATGATCCACTAGTGATCCGGCTTTACATTTAAAGTGACAGATAACCTGGAATCCATCTCATAACAAAGTTCACTTTATTTATCTGCTATTTCTCTTCATGATCTGAGTCCAGCAATCCTGTTAGATCCTCTGGGCTGCATTTACATTGACGTACATACTGTAGTTGAACAGTCGCGGGGCTGATATGTGATCGACAGCAGCTCTGCATGTATTATGCACAGGTTACTGATGGTTACATGTGAGGTCTGAAACCGCCATGCACAATGCAAATGACAGTCATACTCTCCAGTAACAAGGAGATGAAGCAGGAAGAGCCCCATGTCTTCATCCGTTTCTTAGTAAGTGCCACTGTCTCAGGTTTAGGGAATGGAAGGGAGATTTGTTGGGGAGAGTAGAGGGACAACGGGGTGTTACTTTTCACGTTGCTTACATCTTCTTTTTGATGAATGTAACCCAATGCCATGATTTCTTTCTTGTTTAATTATGCTTCACCTCAAAATATATGCAAATGTGATGTCATGCTAAAATATAGGTAAAAAAAAATCCCAAACTTTTTCTTCCTTTGGATTCATTTCCAGTCACATGAGAGTGATAAAGAAAAGAACAGTAGAACACCAGGTGGTAGGTTTTAGTCTTAGTTGGGTTTTTTGCCGGAAGACGCATCATGAGCCACAAAAGCAGTCTACAACATGAACAGATTCAGACTTTTAAGGTTTCATAAGTCATAAATCAAAGGAAACAATCCCGTCAACTTGCAAGGTGTGACTGTCTGTATCATTATTATTCTTCTGAAATGGTTTCCAGTTTGAACATGTGTATCTGAATTAGTCCAATATAAAAACTTGCCCTTGTGTATTGTGGAGTAGTTTTCCAGTGTTTGAGAGAGTCGTAGGTGAGCTGGTGTGCTCGAGCTACAGAGGGATGAGTGGAGAAAGAGGCAGGGACTTCACCGATCCTCCCAGTCGAAAGGAGGCAACAGTGCAGACCTACATTTAAGACATTCTAAGGCGGGGATTGTTTTAACGGTTTAAAAAAAAAAAAAAAAAACTTCTAAATATGCAGCTTTCATCTTAATACCAAGAGATGAGTTTTTAGGGATTCAATCGACAGCTAGAGAGGGACTTTAATGTAGACCACCATTTTCCAGCTGAATCCTACAGATCTGCTTCTACAACATGCCACACAAACTAGTGGCCTTTAAATGAGGTATAGACGTTTTTTTCATTGGCAGCATAATAAACAGAACTTCTCTGACATCCAGCTAGTTAAAAAAAACTAAACACATGATCTCAACAGTATTTCTAAGAAGGAGACTGATAGTGTGTAGTCCATCTGTGACTGAAAGGAATGTGTCAACTTGATCGAAAAGCAACAACTTGGACAAAAATCTGACCAGATGATGGCGCTACAGGTGAAAGGTCACAGGATCACCAAAGTTCACAACGGTGGTTGGAAATGACTCTTTTGGGGACCTTGTGAAAATTTCTTATACATTTTATTTTATGACAGTTCATCTGTTAGTTGGAAAGATGTATTACTGTAATCAACAAATTATCAACCTCATGGTGGCGCGAGAAGAAAAAACGTGGCATTTATTATTGGGGAACCATGCACATTTGTACCCACATTTAATAATAATATATCTTTTTCTTGCTAAAATATCTTGGAGTCTGAACCAAAGTGCTGGACCGACTGACTGCCATGTTACTGACTGTAACATGGCTGAAACATCAGGGATGGCACCAGTGAACTAGGGGCTGTGAACTCACCCTGGTGCCTGCTGAATGAGTAGTTCTAAGCAGGTGAGGTCTCCGTTGGCTGCAGCGTAGTGAGCAGGTACAGCTCCACAGTTTGTCTCCACACTGGCCACTCCTCCGACAGAAAGCAGCCACTGAATGACCTCCACACAACCGAAGCGAGCTGCGAGGTGAAGAGCCGTGGCACCGGCAGCATCTCTGGCCTGCAAACAATTACAATACACTCACCGTAGGTAAACACTTAATCAACCCAGTCACACAATGGATGAGGTGTGAGATTAACAGATTAAATATTCATGTCTTTTCCAAAGCTACAATGGAGGTTCTTACCAGAACCACCAATTTAGACATCTTATGTATCCATTAAGGATCATTAAGAAACAGTACTTTGAAACACTAGATGTGTTTTTTAATGTTAGGCAAACTCCTGCAGATTTGATAATAATGGTTTGTAATTATGAGAAACAAGAGATGCAGGTAGACTTCAGTCTGCAACTGATTACTAAGTTCAGTGAGAGCTCCCCTCAAGCATCTGGACATAATTACACTTGCAACATACTAATGGATATGCAGTAAGTCAACACCGTTCTGTATGATGTAAGCAACTGGTAATACATCAGAAAAGGTAGTATACAGTAATTTTTACAAGTGCAGTGATGTAACCACACTTTGGGGTCAGTCACATTACAGTCATATGAATTTAGACTCTCACACAACAAAGTATTCAGATCCCGATTACTTAAGTAACACCAAGCATTGGAATGTAAAAAATAGTCCATTGCAAGTAAAAGTCCACAATTGAAAATGTAAAAAGCATGAAAGTAGAAACAGGAGATTTTACTTGAAGTGACGATAAATAACCACAATGACTGTTGCACTCATTAATGTGTTAGCAGCAGTTTACTGTTGGGGTTGGTGGGGATGGAGTCAATTTTAAACTGTAGGACTGTAGCTAATTAATTTACTAATGATTTCATCGAATGAGGAATTTTCTCATTTCATTGATCTGGCTCAATAGAGAAAAAAAACTCCAATAAAACTCAAGTATTCTTACCTTTTTGACATTTCACTGTGGTGTTTTTTTCTAGGCTAGATGACACATAATGAAACTGTAGTGCAGTGATGACAGCCTCAAAAACACAGATTCAGAGTTTCAGAGTTTATTACAAAACAAACTTAAGGAACCGATCCTGCCAGCTTGCAGGGTGGAGCTTTCTGTTTCGTTATCAGTTCCTCTCTCTGTATGTCTGTCTGCTTCTGTGTCTGAACCGTCTGTCACATGACACTATCTGAAACAGTTTCGACAAATGGAGTTGTGGACATTCAAGTGCTGGCTACGGAACTATGACATGCATGTAGCAATAGCCAATAGCCTGCCCTCTTCTTCCTCATATGAATAAATCTGTATTTGAAGGTGGCCTTTTACAGGCACTGGAGTGTCTGTGTGCTGGTCACGCTATCTGATCATTTAAAGCGCTACCGGAAGAAGCTGTGGATTGAGTCAATATGTGAGAATCTTTCACCACTTGAACAGCTAAATTGAACCCTTTTCTAACTTTAACAATATAAATGAGCTTTTCAACTTTTTCAACCAGAAAAGAGTCAGAGGAGCAGACAATTTGCATGCTGCATTTATATTTTTATTATATTGTATGTAACTTTGATACACAGAGAGGATTTTTTAGGAGTTAAATGAACAACCTGAAAGGGAATTTAATTGATTTGACTGAACATTTGGTAGATGTAGAAGTCAAGAAAATATCATTCTGAAAAACAGGCTAAAATATTTCAAAAGAAAAACAGTAAGGTCTCACAATGAAGAAGCTGGAACCATAAAATGTTTAACATTTTTATATGAAAAATATGAATTAAAATGCTTGTGGTTTCATTTCCTGTCAACAGGTTTATCAGTTATTCAGTTCTACCTGTACATCATCAGGTGCTACATTTATTTTACAACAAAACACTGCATTTTTTAAGCTTTGCAATTGTTTTGTATGAAAAAAAAATCAATGAAAGCTGTCTCATAAATGCTGTAGATTGTAAGTATAATGTGGCATGAAAAGAAAGTACCCCAAATGTGTATTTGAGCACAGTAGTTGAGTAACTGTACTTCATTACTTCCACCAATGTGAGTCAACAGAAACTGCCAGGAAAGTTGCACATGTGGCATCTCTCCAAGGCATTTGAGCTCTCAGGCTAAGTTTCTCCCTCTCTCTGTGTAGAGATTGTTCTGAGTGGATAAACTTACCTCAGTGTTGCAGCCTCCGTGGTCCACGAGCCACTGTAGCTCCCGGATGTTGCCAGTAGCTGCTGCATCATGTGCTGGTGTCGCCCTGTTCAAGGCCCGGGGATCAGCTGCCAGACCCAGCTCGCCTACCAGGAACTGCAGGCAGTCCAGGCGTCCACACCTGGCGGCGTGGTGCACCGGCCCGGCACCTTGGGAATCACTGATGGCCGGGGAGAGGTGACCAGAAGATGCCAGATCCCTCAGGGCTGCGAGGTCCCCGGCTCGAGCCGCCTGGATGGCCCGATGAAGCACCATCTCCAGCTGCTGTCAAGTGGTTATGGCACAGACAGAACGGGCTCCCTGGAGCTCTTTGCATCCCAGCGAGCTACCATCACACTCTCACATGCACAAACCCCCATACAATAACCAAAAAAAAAAAAAAAAAAAAAAAAAAAAGCTAATGCACTCACTGCCTCCTCCTGAGCCAGGAAAGCGACACCAGAGCGGCAGCCAGCTGGCCTGCATGGCTGCTGGGGAGAGAGGAGGGGGTCAGAGCCAGCCAGATAGAAAGGTAATGAAAGACGGGTGGAGGCACAGCACTCACGGCCTCCTGCTTGCTCTTTGTGTGGCAGTGACCATATGCTGGCACATGCACCAACGCTTCATTGGAGATGGGGGAGCTGAAGCAGCACGGAAACTTAAGTAATGGGAGAAGTCAGAGCCAAGGCATGGTGGATTACAAAGAGTGTTATTTTTTACAACTGTTTTAAAGATTAATCAGAGTGCAGGTGACTAAACACATGATACGTGTGGAATATTAGAATCCATGTCAAATATTTCACGGCTAATTAGAGAAAATCACAATACATATTTGATGTCAATAACACTCATAATACATGTGCCCCTCTCTTCAATTAGCTGATGGGCTACTCACATGACGCGATGGAAGCCGAGTATATTCATCTCTCCATAACATCACCCCTCAGGTCACCTCGTCTTTTTTAAATTTTTCATCCATTTTACATGATCAGTTCATATGAGAGAAAACACAGATGGTGCATGTTTTGGTTCTGTACATCCTTATTTGACCCACAGGATGACTTTACTCCGTGCAAATGAAAGCCGTCAGTTCATTTCTTCCAGCAGCTGCACGGTTTCCCTCAGATCCTCCACAACTGCGTCCACATCTGCTTCGGTCGTCCCCCTGCCCACGCTCAATCTCAGAGCATTAGCCGCCACCTCTGAGGGGACGCCACAGCTCAGGAGGATATGAGAAGGCCTGATGGACACATACAGCACAGAGCAGAGGAGTTACGTAACTGCGAACAATGTGGTGTGAGGACAAAAGAATAACAGGTGAAAAGAGCGACTCTTGTACCGGTTTCCACTGTCTGAGTGGCAGGCGGCGCCGACGCTGGCCAGTAGCCTCCTACAGTTGGACAATACCCTCCAGCCTAAAGCAGGAGAGAGATATTAATCATTTAGAGCCTTTGTAGTTTACAAATAGCCCTGTGCAGGTCATGAACTGCCTCTGACAAACATTGGTGTAGGGTTAGAGGACACTGTTTGGACTGGCAGGCCAAACAGACATAAGACAGAGACGGAAGGGTCATGACATCACCTTGTAATGTTGGGCCCAGGATGGACACGTTACATGTGTTAGGGAGGATATCAGAGCCGGGGTAATGGCTGTTGAAGTGGATCTTGTCTTTGAAGACAGCCTAAAAAGGAAATCTGCTCAATCTGACTGTCAACTAATAACAATACTACTCCAAATGTTGAAGTGACGTGTTTCAATGAAAGCGTCTGAATTGAACTAAACTCACCCGCAGTTGTTCTTCCAAGTACAGTTTAGTGCTTTGCATATGACTCTCATATTCTGACAGATGAGATGTCACCAGTTCTGCAGCCTAACACACACACACAAACACACACACATATATATAAATCAATACCTACAAAAGAAGCATAAAATGACTGGTTTGGTGTCTGAATAATCTTTCGGGTGCACTCGTCCAGCACTTTATTAGTAACACACCCACACCTGTGTATTTATACAATTAATCAAACACCACTGCAAGGCATTACATCTGCAGATACTGATCCACATCAAAAATCAGAATCGAGAACAAAATTGTGATCTCAGTGGCTTTGACTGTAGTATAACTGTTGGTGCCAGATGGTCTGATCTGAGCATTTGTGAAGCTGCTGATCTCCTGGGATTTCACATGCAGGAGTTTTCGCAGAATGGTGTGAAAAACAGGAAAACATCCAGTGAACAGCGGTTCTGTAGATGAAAATACGTTCTTGGAGCTGTCAGAAAGGCTAAAGTAACTCAGGAAACCACTCTTTACAACGGAGTAGAAAAGCGTCTCAGACTTACAACACGTCGAACACCAAGGTGGATGGGCTACAACAGCAGAACACGACACCGACTTCCACTGTTGTCATCCAACAAAAGAAATCCGAGGATGCAGTGGGCACGGGTTCATCAGTATAACAGAGTTGAAAATGGAAAAACGTAGCCTTGAACCGTGGCTGACGCTGCATGTGGTTGGCTCAGAATATGAATTAAACGGCATGAATCCATCGACCAAACCACCTTCGAGTCGACAGTCAACACTGCTGCTGGTGGTCTGATGATGTGAGGAATGTTTGCTTTCTTTGGGGCCCTTAAAGAGCCCATTTACTATAAATTATTCATGACTTTACTCTTTTGGGTCTACTAGAATATGCTCAGGCTGTACAGTGGCGTGGGGGTTAGCACTTTTGCCTAACGTCAGATCTCTGAGTACAGGCAGAGAGATGTAGCTCCAACAAAAGTGGTTCTAGTGTAGAAATGGCAGACTGTGAGCACATGCTAACTAGTGTGTTTTGGGGATTTAGATAAGTAACGAATGAAAAGCTTGTGTGAAACAGTAACTCTCATTAACTTGGACTTGGGGCTTCGTAAGCTTGCAGACCTCATACACAAACAAAAACTTGCTTCATATGCTGAAAGACAGGAAAACAACCAAAAAGCAGAATTGGCTACATTCAGCGTATAATTCAACATGTCACAAGGCAAAACTCGACAACGAGCTCATTAGTCTCTCAGTTGCCAAATTTGAATTCAGTAAACAATCTGCAATGTGGCAGACATGCAGAATGAATGTGCAGCTGAGAGATGTCCAAACATTTTGCCACACAATCATGTCAACATGAAGCAGCCTCTCAAAGGATTGTTTTCATTGACTGTAGAACCCACGACACCAGGGAAGCCCTGCCCACTATTCATACAGTGCTCCTAATTAAGTGCTTGGGGACGTACTTGCTCTACAGTAATTACAACTGAATTGATTAGGATTCTGTGGGAAATTATGCATTGCGAGATGCTGATTGAAAACACTGACTGGAATAGCAAAATATTTTTTTTTTAAATTTAGAAATGTTCCATCTATCATTTACATTCTGGGAACTGTTGACTGTTTCTCTGCATCTATTATAGTTTCATAATAATATAATAGAGGAAATTCTGATCAGCGTTGACTGGCATGAGGGCAATAAGTTGGAAAAATAATGAAGGTAACATGGAAAATATGTAGCTGGAAAATAAAAAAAGCCATAGCATTAATCAGAATATCTTACTTTTTTTGAGAGTTTCAACGGCACATTGGGTGAAATAAAACTTTGGACCATTTACTGATAACGTACCCTGTATAAAGGATTTATAAGGTGTAACTAATGAACTTATTATTAGTTCATAAATTCACTACAGATTTATAGATCGGTCTAAATCATTATTAACAACATCTTGGTTGCCAGGTTGCAAACTTGTCCACATCCCCATATACCCTTTATGAATGTCTAAAGAGGACCTTTTCCAAATTTTGTACTTGGATTTCTCTATTGAAAAGCTTCACAAATAAATCAGAAAGAGAAAACCTAAAAGTTAAAAAAATAAATCTATAAATTTCAGTGACATTTTCATTGACACATACTGTATATGGGGTAGGAAACATACCTTTCCCAGACCAGCAATCATTGGCGTGTTCTCAGTGCTGCAATTTTGAGAAAAAGAGAAATAAATCTTTATATTCCGATACGAAGTTCTCTGATAAAGGCCACTGTTTTATGCTTACTCTGTATTCTACTAATAGCTCTTTGGGAGACACAAATACGACATTACCCTGGTCTGAAGTTCCTCTCCTGTCCTCCTCCAAACAGCATCGGATGTAACGGTGTCTTTGTTCCAGGACTGTTCACGTACAAAGCACCAATCCGAGGGGCGTAGAACTACAAATGCAACAAATCCTCTTGGTAACATTTCCGCCTTACTGTCGACCGCTCTAAAGATTTTCTGCATGGCAGATTCCTGACCTTGTGTCCCACTATAGTGAGGTAATCCACTCCTAGTTCACTGGCATCAACTCGGATTTTCCCCAGAGCCTGGGCAGCATCAGTGTGGAGCAGGATCCTGAGCCGCTCATGCCGCTTATTGAGAGACTTTATTCTTTGGCAGATCTCTCGCACTGGCTGACAAGAGGAAACTGTTTCAGCACACAGGAATCATGGACTATACTGTACAAAGTGCAGGATACAAAGCCAGGTTTTTTTTTGTTTTTACTTGGAATTCATATTTGATTTACAGCACACTGGCAAGATACACAGACGAGTGACAAATGAAAGGAAAAACATGAACTCTTGATCCCTACACTATTTCTTTTGTTCTTCTAGAGAGAAGGATCACTGCAAATCGCTCCAAAGTTGTTCTGAGTGATCACCTTTATTGTGATGATGAAACATTTCTATTGTGGTGGGAGTGCTCTCTTCCAGGATCCTGATCCATAGAGCCTAACGGATCACTGAATGGCTTGATGAGTAAAAAAGTGATGTAAATCATATGCTGTGGCCTTCACAGTCATCAGATGTCAACCCAGCTGAACTCAGAATGATGGAATCTTGCTTGACAATTTATGTTTGTTTTTCTTTTAAATTGTCACCTATCTGTCTCAACTAATGTAACTGCACGGGATTGTTGAGGCAGTAGGTTTCTGAAAATCTGCTTCATTGGAAATTGACATTGAGTTCTTCTCTATTAGAAATGCAAAAGATCTCCTCTTACCATGATGACTCCAGTCTCATTGTTGGCCAGCATTACAGAGATGAGACAAGTGTTGGGACGCACTGCAGCAATGACATCGTCCACCTCTACACGGGCTGTCACCTTAGACACCGGCACAAAGGTGACATCTGTGACAAAAATAAGTTGAGAAAGGGAGTAAATGCAGTAAACACAAAACCACAATGCATCCAATAAAATATATCTTCTTCTCCTTGTGTAAATGAAGAAAAGCTGCAGAGGATGATCTCCTACCTGCTTTGCCATCCATCTGTAAGTGCTCAGCTACAAGTTTGATGGAGTCATGTTCCACATTAGAGGTGATAATGTGAGGTCGGCCACTGCATCCGTTCTGGTGTCCTTCGTGTTGTTCTGCAGCCCTGCAGCTTTTCCTGAAGTGCTCTACAGCAGTGTGCAGCACCAGGTTATTGGCCTGAAGGAAAATTTGTGTGCATGAAGTCACAATTCTGTAAAAGTTTTTTTATGTTTTGTTTGTTTTTCCGGAATCACACAACATTTTTGTTGCCATTCAGAACTGTAGTTACCTCTGTCCCACCTGACGTGAAAATAACGTCCTCTGCTTTACCTCCAACCATTCTTGCCACATTCTCTCTGGACTGATTAATGATAGCCTTGGCCTTGGCACCTGGAAGTACAAATTTTTTTAAACAGAGATTGTTTAAAAGTGAACGTGCCACTAGAACAATAAAATCCCTTCATTTAGCACTCAGGGAAAGCTAAGAGGAACAGGAGTTTAATCCACACCCAGTGCTTGCTTTGCATTGACATCAAGGTTCAAATCTTCCTCACCTGCTATATAGTTGCTACTAGGGTTTCCCCAGGCGTCCTGGAGGGCTTCAGAAATAGCCTGAATCACCTCTGGCTCCAGTGGCGTGGTAGCATTGTAATCCATGTAGATCCTGCATCATATAAAGAACTTTCTCATCACATTTCAAACCATTATGTATGTATTGCATTAACAAAACAACAAGAGCAATAAAAAGCACCCATCAACGAACCTATATTGCACCCGTTTAGGTAATTTGATACCCAACTCAAATCAAAACGTTCTTACCTGTCTGTATTAATTTCTGAATAGTGATGAAAGATATGGTCAGTGAAGGCGTGGCCCTTCATCGAGCTGATGTCATCGGATTTGCAAGCCATAATAGTCCTACAGAGAAAGAATATGATGTCTATGCTGATTAATTGCAGTTTGGCAGAAATACTAGTAAAATCTGAGGTCACTGGATTTTCAAAAGCACTACATAAACCCTTGCTACAAGAAGAAAGAAGACAAGAATTGTTTTAGAGTAGCAATCATTTGTCTGTCCTCCACTAACCTGGCAGGAGTCTTCCAATGTGGTAACAACTGGTTTGGAGCAAATATCGTAGTTTAAAATCAGTAACCTTCAACCAAACTGCAAGTGCATAAGCATATTGGTAAGATGTTAATGATGAATTCATTCATTTAAATAAACTTATTACCCCTAAACTTTAATAGGTCATATGTGTTTCAGCAAGCTGTATCAACGGCATCCTCTCTGAAATCTGTGACTCGGGTGTTAATGATAAATAAGTGCAAAGTCCAAAAACATCTAATCTCTAATCTAACGTCTCTCCTGTAATATGTTAGATTATGATAGTCGTATACAATGTACAAAACTTTTTTTATTCAGAGAGACTTTGATGAAAAATGTCTCATTAACATTGTGGCAATGCTTTTAGTTTACAATGAGTTTAAGGTTATTTCAAACTGTGGTTGGTGATGATTCTGTTGCTTTCCTTTCTTAAACTCATTACATTCACTGCATTAGTTACTTCACTTAAATAATTCAATGAATTCCTTATAACAATTTCAGTGACACTTATGTGGGGCAACGTGTTTTATAATGTGCTTTTGAAAGCTATAAAACATCCATTACTGAATAGCTGCAACTAAAGGTAAACACTAATAGGCAATAGCAGTGCCAGCTACTGTGTAACTGTTTAAAAAACAAATCAAAAGCTATATTTGTACTTTACAGAGCACAGACATTTGAGACACACTTGACGCCAATATTTAGGATTAACGTGCTCAATTGTGTCCAAAGTTTCCTCTCCTTAGTTCACCCTCTCAGCTAACCTCACATCCACGCTGACAGCAGCGGGCGTGACAGGGATTTAACTTCCTGGTACTGCCAACACGTAAAATCATTCAGAACACAAGAAAAGTACCAACGGGCTCATTAAAACAGCCCCTCTCACGGTCTCATCACTGTTCGAGCTAATATTTTGCCATCTAACGCTAACTTACTGCAGCTCCCATTTGTTTACTTTAGCTAAAGCTAGCTACGCTGGCTAAGTAACGTCTGCGAACAAGATTGCACAGAACTGTTATTCTATCATCCATGCGACTCTGAAACCGAGTCACACAAGCACTTTGTGTTTTCAAGAGAGCAGCCTGAAAGTCCTGGCTTTGTGTCTGACCTTGCAAAGTGATGTGAAGATGTCCTGAATGGATTTACTACTGTCTGTGTCAATCATCAGCTAGCTGGTCTGCTGAGAGGCAATGCGCTGCTACTTCACCGGGTTGCCAGATCTCTTAAAGGGAAAGCTACAGTTTAAGAGTCCATCACTCAAACGGCCAAAATATTTACACAGTCGAGTCCAGCGCTCTCATATTTATCTTTAATACGTTTAATAGAGGTGAACAATTCATTCAAGAAAACATTATTCCGAGTTTAGAAGGGCAACGTATGTTAGTTTCGCATGTTTATGGGTTGAAATTTTCAGTTTGGATGCCAGCGAATGTCAGGGAGTTTGTTATCTGTATGAATGTGAAAGCAGTGTAAATTAGAATCAAGCAATGAAGCTTTAGAAAATGGGATAAGCGATAAAACGTTAAAATCAGTCCTGAAACGGTCTCCAGCTGACGTGACAACTTTGGATTCTGCTGCCATGGCAACAACCAGGAAGTCAAATTGCAATTATGAGAAAAGCTTTGATTATGTTCTCTAAATATATGATTTTTTTGAGGTGTTTTTATCAGACACTCCTCAAAATAAACATTTTGGCATGTACCAGCTTATATACATGTACAATGTTTGTCCAGAACCCAAATACATATATTTATTCATAGTTCTTAACTTGGTAAAATGTGTGTAGGTTTCATTTTAACACTATGTCTAAAAGGGATCCAGGACATTTTATAGGTCAAACACTTAAATTCTGGCATTCGGTGGAATTTCATGCACAAAACGGTGACTTTTCTGCATCATTTTTTTTTTGCTGTGAATATCTTTGTTTATGTAAAGGAACAGATAAAATGGAGGCACCAGGTGACAATTCTAAATATAATGAAACACAGTAAGGCTCTCAGGCATTCTATATTGCTTTCAAATATGTTTTTTCCCCTGTAGATACACTTTTCTCTCATTATACTTGCTGACTCAACACAAATAAAGGCATGATTTAGTCTTGTCTTCTTTTGTCTTGAGTTTGAAGAAGCAAACTCCTTAAATATGCATGGCACTTCTTTTTGTGTCATTTAATTCAGTTTAAAACTGCTCATGTGTTTCAGAAAAGTGCTTAGGAACCAGGTACAAAAACTAATGCAGTATACAGAATAAAGGAGAGGAGCCTTTTTCTTTGTGTTGCATAATTTCCATGTTTATTTAATATATGACAATGTGTTTAGTGTACACAAACATTTGACGCTAAACTCCAACACTCAGAGACACCGACTTGAACTACTGCCCATTTAAGTTTTCGTAAATGGGTGCAACTTTATAATACACTGTTCACAGCAATCATGTTTATATACAATGCAAAATCATTTGAAGAAAATAAAGGTAAAGGTGCGAAAAAAAAAAGATCAGCTGTGGAAGCACAATGTAAATGATGTTCCTTCAAAGGGGAGGTTTTAGAAAAAGTAGATTTCGTGAAGGCTGTTAGAGCAGTGAAAGTAGACACTGAAATAAGAGTGGAAGTGCGACAGTAAGGTAACCTACAGCATTACTCTGTACATGATGCAATGCCTAACTGGGCCGTAGTGAACCATCATCCCCCCATACATGAGTGGACACATTATTACAGGTTTGTCCCACAACCTCCACATGGTTCCTTGATGGTAAAACTACCTACAATCAGTAAGGAACCACAATCTAGAAGACAAGTCAACACAATTATTTCAGCAGAATAAGTATTTTCAAATATTAATGTACATTCAGTGTTAAGTTTTTGTGTGACTGCACCAACAAAACTTTGGTTGGCTCAAATGTGATGCACATTAAAAAGGCCCAATGAAAACAAGAGCAACAATCTCAACATAGAGACCAGACTGGAGCACGTGTATCTTTTTGACTGTAGTAGGTTTTAAAGGAAATGAGACACAAGTGTTTGAGACAGTGTAGAGTACAGTACAGCAAGGTGTTCCTTCAGTGATGATGACGCTATAGCTGGATAAAACATAAAAAGTCTGATGGAAGAATTTGATCCAAAACAGGAGATTTTAAGAGAGTCTTGATTGTTTGATTTCAGTTGTACACACATGTAGTTGTGACCAAATAACTTCAAAATGTCCACAACACACAGAACACTTAAAAATGTCAAGAAATATGCCAATTATTAGAATAATTTATCATATGGATTACTGAACTGGTGTCATTTGATACAGAATAAATAACATTTTTGAAGTGTTTTGTTCATGTTAATGCCTTGAGGTGTTGTCCTTGTACGGATATATCACGGAGCAGGCTCTCGAGGCTGGCTGACCTGAGGCGTGCTTGTACATCCAACTTCACACAACAACTCAAAAGCTGCATCTGTAGATGATTTCTTAACAGATTTCAGACTCATAATTGATTAGAACAAAATTCACATTAGAATTTTTACCAAATATTAGTTGAAATTATTAGAAAAAATAACCAGAGTACAGTTTTGCAGTTAAATAACTGTCATCATATAAATAATCCGTTTAAGGAGAGTCTTCATTGTATAAAGATTAAGTACGCTCTGCGTTGTGGAAATTCCATCCTTTCTGACATCTGATTGCCATATCAGAAATGTAACGTTACCATGAATGAGACCTTTTGTCGGAATATGCAAGTGATGATAATGAGAAGCAGGAAAGTGATGATATGATCCACAGACACTTCCAGAGCAAGTATTATAGCAGCATGATGGATGTAGTTTCAAAGCAACTGGTGCAGAGGCATACTGTACAGTATGACTGAAAAGAGAGGCACTACATTTAATCAATATACATATCATTCAGAAAACCAGCTTCGTATTCTGTACTGTGAGGAACAGTTTGACTTCACAAGGTAGCTTTGTGCAGCTGAGGATGGACAGACCACCTTAATGTTCTCTACCTAACAATGTACTGACCTTGTTTTTAGATGTGTGTTAGTTAGTTGGGTCAAAGGTGCGACTATCCTATTCTTAAAGGGGATACTATTATTCAAGTAATCTTCAGCACAAAGAAACTGGCCAATGTTTATCATCAAGTTATTAAATTGTTTCAGTAGCGTTAGGTGCGCGGGGGACAAGGTTGTTTTGTTCAAACATTTAAGGAACTCATTAAAAAGTGCAGTGTGCAGAAATTGCACTGTACTACTATTTTAGAAATATAAATGTCTTTGTAAATAAATACATGCAGAAATAAATAATACAACTGTTAAATATCTAAATATATCACATTTTAAAACAAATGAAATTCAGGTAGAGAATGAGATTAAACTGGGAGAATTAATGTAACGATGGTATTTGATTACTTATGAATGCAGATACTCTCAGTGCTCCTACAGGTAGCTCAAACAACATGGATTTACCAAAATGCCAGAAGAACATGAAGTTTATGACGATATGCCATTCCCTCGCCAGGCTGTGTGTGAGCTAAAGTTTCTAACAAGTTTCAGGAATAAGAGGCAGATTACTCAATGTCAGGATTCATGGACCAGAGAGAAGAGAGAAATATTCTAAAGAGAGATGTTCAACTGTCTTTTTTTTTTTTTTTTAGTTTAGTGTGTATTTTCTAGCTGTATGCTGTATGCAAACCAGTTTAGACACTGTATATATAGCTGCAGAGTAGAGGAAAATCTGCATGTTTTACTATTTACTGATGCAAATGTAGCAATGTGATCCTCGCAGACATGGCAGCTTTAGGTAAAGATGCATGTCACTGCATTTTTTTAAGGAATAAATGTATAAGGCTCGATGTGTCACTGACAACAACTACAGTACATTACCATGTAATCTGAGATAAGAAACTGTTGCTACTCCCTCCGCCTTCTTCAATCGTCCAGCTATGAAGAAACCCCAGTACAGTACAGTGACAGGTTTTTGAGAGGATTCACACCGCAGCAAAGGCCTGACACAAAATGGGCGCTTTAGGTGCTGAGGACACTAGTGACAAACTGAGGACGTACAGGGGAGAGATGATTGTTGGTGACTGTGGCGGTGAGGACGGGGCTCAGCACAAGGAAACGGGTAAAGACAAGGATCTATGTACATCTTAGTCTCTGCGTTCTCTCATGAGAGGCTCGTTTCACATCCTCATCTGTCCGGCTCGTCTTCTTGACAGCTTTGACCTGAGAGGCAGGCAAAAAAACACATTGAATACACAATATTTTCTATTCATGAGTTTGATTTCACTTACACATATAGCTTCTATCAAACATTGGATACTAAACATTGCTCGATAACATTCTGTCACTTAGACACAGGTCAGCTTTAACACTTGTTCAGACATACCCACCACAGTGTTGGAGATATTGCACACAGTAATTGTTGTACATACTTGATTGGAAAGAACATCAAGTGATGTATAATACATACTACTGCATTATTAAGAGACTCTGTATGTGACACTTCACCGGTCTGAGATGAAAAAAAGTACACAGTGTTACTTCGATTCTAATTAAGCCTGTCTCCATGTCGGGGACAGTTTGTAATTATAAGTTATAAATGAATTTACTGCTGTTGTGTGTAAATGTGGACTCTCTTTAACGCTGCAAATATTTATTAACCTCAGAGGAAAGATACCTGAAAACAGCTGGAAGCAACAAACCTCAAACAACAAATTTCAGCTCCTGTGAATGTTTGGTAAAAACCAAACCAACCAACCATCATTAGTGAGTCTCATCAATCTGTTACAGACTGTCTTCATTACATGAAAGTTTTATTTTTATAAACATTTTTGTTCGTAACAAAATGATGAAGTGAATGATGTGTTTAGTGATTTTGCAGCCAATGTTCTTTGACCAACATGTGTACTAAATGTTGACAAATCCCTCCCCAAACCGATTCAAACAACTTGAAGTATGTTGCTTGTAAGTGTCTATCTGCTGTCGTGACTGCATGCAGTTCAGATATGTCTCAACTAGTAGGACTGCTGTTCAGACTTTGATGGAAAAGTTACCAGGGTGTTCATTCAGGCATGAAACTTACACATTTAGATGCTGTCAAATAACAAAAAGCAGTGTATATTTGAAAGGGGCTTATGAAACCATTTCTGCTTTTTTTTGCTATCATACCTGATAGTTCCAGCAAGTAGAGGATTAAACGCATACAGCCAGTCGTGCATCTCTTTGTCATTAGTTGCTTGAAGCAGTATTCCACGATGTTCTGTACACATAGCAAATGTGTTGGGGGTCTGTTGAGAGAGCCACGAAAGCCTATTAGAGCAAACCCTAATGTGAGGGCAGCAAAAGGGAATTTGGAGGAGTTTGACTGATCACCAACCTTCAGCATTGCTTGCTGGTCCTCACTGTACTCCACCTGGGCAGAGGACAGATTGAGGATAGCTCGCTCCACAGTGTCTCTCTCTGTATTGTAGATGTAGACGTACGGCCGCCGCACGACCACGTAGCGCTTCACCCATCCGTTGGTGTGTGGCTCCAAGAAATGTATGTAACCCTTCTTTGACACGATGGGGCTAAGAAATAAAAAATCAAATATTAATGCTCTCAACTCCAAGTATTTTCCCCTTTTACTCCTACTCACATTTTTAAGTCCGGCACCTCTATGGAAACAGCACAACCATGACATCTGAGCAATATGAGCAACTGAATTTGTTAGATTATTTGCTGTACAAAACACTGATAAAAACCTGGAATCAACATGTATATGGTTTTCCCAAATGCTCACAGATATTAACAATACTGGAAAAAGATGAGGACTCCGTATGCTGTAGATATTTTACTGTTTAGATTTTTTACAACCTCTACAAACCATAAACAACTTGCTGACAACTTGCCCCTCTACACATCGGTTGTTAAAATGTCAGTTATTTTTTTGATTAAGTAGGCCTTATTGTCCTCTCAGTGTCTCTTTTCATTTGTAAACACTCATCTGAATAGTCTCTCTTGGTTGCAGTCGAGTCACTCATGATTTTTCAATTGTATTGAAGAGCACATAATATTATTACAGTATCTGGTGCAAACAGTTTAATTTTGAAGAATTTTGTAAGACAACATGGAGAATAATGTGTTTTGATGAAATATTCCAGTTGTTATCCTAGCTTATGTAAAGCCCACTGCTGTGTTGTGGTGTCAGAGTTAACACGTGGAACCAAGAAACTTGTCTTGCCAGCTCAAAATGATGAAACACTTTTAACTGATTGCTTCAGACTTACCTGACTCTAATCTCCTGGATATCAGGGACAAATTTGCGGGTTCGAGGTTTGGTATCAGAGGCTCCATTGATGGACTTCTTACCCTCCACATCCTGCTGTGTGTCCGGACCGGGACTGACAGCACGAGAGCGAGGCGCTGGTGGTCTGTTGTAAATAGAAAGAAGAGGTTTTTAGATCTAGTAATGAAGCGGCTTCCGACAAATTCGGGAACCAAAGTTCTATGTTAAACCAAAGCATCATATCATCTCACCTTTTATTCAAACCTATGAACACACTGTCTGCAAAAAAGGGCATTTGGCTGCACTGTACCAACAAAAGTTACCATGGCTACCAAGGATAACAATCATCACATAACAATAACTACATACCATCAGTATATACGTCTTAGGACTGACCTGAGTTCAGCATTGCTATAGCAACCCTCAACCAGTGAAGGACATGTCGAGGAGGGTGTGATTGTGTTTAAAGCAGAGACTGAAGTGGACTCTCTTAGTGTTGTCACAGACATCTCAGAGATCTGAAACATACACAGACACAAATGCATGCTGGATCAACTGTGTGGAACCAATCACCAAACGGCAATCACGTTTTCTTTATGTGTAGGTTTTAACGGCAGTCTTTTTATAGCTCTACCTTGCTTTCACTGGCGCTGACACACACATGGCTGTATTCTCTGTTGAAGGAGTGAGTGAGCAGCCGCAAACACTGCATGAAAGAAGGGAGCTTAAAATGTCTGTTTGTAAAGGCATACACAAGTGAAAAAAACACATCTGTGGTATAAAAACTTTAGCATAGAGACTGTATTTCCACTTGGTAGGCATGTATGTTTAGTTACACCCTTCTGCAACCCCACTGGCTATGCAGTAACAGTCCCAAAGGCTTTGGTTGGTGAAAATATATTGTCTTAACTGTTAACAGCTCTAAAGATGTTGATAAAAAAATAAGTTGAGGTGACCTGCATTTGGTTTGTTTGAGATTAGCCTGACCTGATTGATGCGACTTGACTGACTTGATCTCATCTCGCTCTGACATTATGATGACGTAGGCAACAACAACATCTGGAGATCAAGCCGGTTGCAGTTTTGCAGCCAGGCATCACGGTTGCCTCAAGCCATTATGGGAAACATCTGGTTCTTACCTGACCTAACAGCTGATTAGTTTAGATGTCGACTAAACAAACGATGTTTGAGAAAAACTTTGCGTTTAAGTTGAAACAGAGTAATTTGGAATTGACATGATTTTGAAGGTTTATTTTGTCATTTGGTAGCATGTTTTGTGGTTGATGGTGGCGTTTATTAGTCTGAGAGGCTGAATACATGCAGATTTTACATCATAAACTGAATATAATATAATCCAGTTCTAGTTTATGTATAGTGTAGCTTCTGTATCTGTACTTTGAACTAATTTAATTCTTTTGGGAAGCGGGATTTTAGGACTCTTAAAATAACAACTGAACACATGAGAAGCCCTAAAAATCTAAATATCAGACAGACCAGTAAAGAAAGCCATTTTTTTTGCTTTTGTTTCTATCGTACCTAACTATTTACCAATGTTTTCAATGTAGGTGACTGAATGTATGTGGGTGATTTGCAAGATAATTTATATTAAATGGATGTCAAACAATGGCCGTAGCATCACAGAGTGCCTGTATAGCATTTCAACAGGCTATCCTCTTCATAACTATTACAGACTGAGCACAAACTGATATGTGTATCTGATAACTGATAACTTGACTGTTGACTTTTAAAACCCTGCTGAGGCCTTCTGCTCTCATCTGCTCCCCAGGTGAGGTACAGTGAGCTTAATTGTCACCCCTCTTTTCCTGCTGGAGCTCACTCTCATGGTGTTTATTCTAACTTAAGATATTTATTTATTGGAATAAAACCCTTGTGTATATAAACTCCGGTGTCAGTCTCCATTTGGCATTACAGTCTACAAGCTGGCCTGTAAGAAAATGAACAGGATAAACTCTGCTCAAGTCAAACATGCAATGACAGGTTCACAAAGTAATGATGGCTGACCTTGGCAGCAAGCTCCCTCTGCCTCTCAGTGGTGATTTCAGAGCCAGAGCTGACCTCCTGGTCGGGCTCAGCGGATTGAGGAGATTCACTCAGCTCCTCAGTGACACAGGACTGAAGGGCTTCCTGGCCCATAAGCAGGGTGGACTCCAGTTTCTCCCTCAGCAGGAGGTAATGTTTGGTTTTCTCCACCTGAGAGAATGGAGAGGAAACATCACAGTCATTGACAAGAGGCAGTGTCCCCTGCCTAAACCTACAGAAAGCTGACAGCAAGCAACTTTTGGAAGTAGATAGTAGAGGGAAACTGTTATTTGACAAATTGCAGTCTGGTTTTCATCAGAGGCACAGCACAGAGATGGCTCTCTGCGCTCCTTTCAATGGCATAAATCTTAATAGTTTATTAGAAAGTTAAAGGAAGTGAGCTGAGATACTTGATGATACAGTATACAGCTTTTGGATATTTTTCTTTCTATCTTTCTGACTGCATGTTATTTGTAGCTGAAGTGCATCCTGTGCTGCTCTGACCTATAAAGTTCCTCAGAGGTCAATGTTGGAACAGTTTGTGAAACTGCATCCATTTATGGCGGAAATGTCTTTATTTTGGTGAAGAACGACAATTTAGATTTTTAGAATATACTGCATTATAGCTTTTAGGTATTCTGTATTGCTTTCAAATATTTATTCCTCTATTAATGTTCTCTCAAATATTTATAGTTAATATTCTACTTGCTGATTCAGCATACACAGTTTACTCTTCCACCTGCTCATGTTTCTTGTTTGAGAAATTTAACCTCGTTAAATGTGCATGTGGGACCTTTTCATAACATTTCATTTAATATATAAACTCCTGAACTTCAATAGCTCAAATGTATTCCAGCAAAATTTCTGCTCATGTTGAGAACATATCACACATATTTGTGCTTAACATATTGCAGAAAAAAGACCTGCACTTTGTTGCTATGAGTGAACACTGCAGAATTTTTTCAAAAGAAAAGTACTTGACTTCTTTCAGGTTTGTATTTGGGAGGACAATGCATGTGCTCTAAATACTATGGGTGATGTATGAAATTTACACCAGTCCATTATACATAAATCAAGGTCCAATACCAGAACGACTGTGGATACATGACCAAAGACCAAATATGTATTTACATATTTTCAGACAGCTTTCATTAAACAGCTGACTATATTTGGTGACACATAGGTCCAGTATTTAAGAACCAGTGGCATGCGTCTCCAGGGGTTAATATGAAGTAATATTTGACCCTTACATCTTGGAGGAGACTGAGTTTCTCCAGCTCCCACTGGTGGTCCAAGATGAGGCTGTCACTACGTGGCCTCCATCCAGCCAGGTTCTCCTCCCCTCGGACGTAGGCCACTGAGGTGTCCAGCACCCGCCTGCGTCTCCTCTGCATTCCTGGTGTGAGACAGGTGCATAGTTACAAATGTTGCTGGAGTGAGCTTGATGAAAAATGGTTACTTTTTCGCTTTTTTCTTACCTGGACTGCCTGCATCTGCTAGGTGACATAAGCTGGCCTCGTAAACTCCAGTGACACGGTTTCTAGAAAGAGATGAAAAAAGGGCTCATTTATTTTGATATTGAACTATATATTAACAGAGATCATGGCAAAATATAGTGCATTCATAGTTTGAGATGTCAAACTCACCCATCTGCAGCTCTGAGGCTTCCAGTACCGAAAAGGTTGCGGATTGAACGGGAAGCTGAGAGCTTTGTGTCTCGAGAGTAAAACACCATGCAGATATCTTTGGTTATGACTGCAGGCTGCGTGCAATTCTCCATCTGCAATTGATAAAAGAGGAGGGACTTCCAACATTTTTCCTCTAGAGTCACTCACACATCTCTTCCGATACTGTAAGAGCTATTTCTGCCTCTTATGAATGCAGGCACTGTACTGTACCTCTAAGTAGGCTGAGAGGGTCATGTAGATCTTCTCCCCATACGGGGTGACTCGGTTTAGTAGCAGCGAGTTGTGCATGGAGCTATCCCAAGCAGCCTCGAAGCGGTAGAAAGTCCTGAGGTAGTCCAGAGAACAAGATGCCAAAAAAAATGAATCAACCCACAGAATTTAAGCTTTTTAAACAAAACAACAAATTAGCTGCCAAAGCTGAACTCATGCTTAAATACATCCTGTAGATGTAAACATCAAAATCAGGATCTAAAAATACTTCAATATAAAGAATTTTTATGCTGAAAAATATGCAATTATATTTGATTTGATACACTGAGAACAGTCATTGTACAATATTTAAACATTGAAGAGAGTATTTCTGTCATTCTCAATGAAACAAAAGTACTAATGCCATCGTTTTGCATGCAACAGGTTGACTGAGTGGATGCTCACAGAAAAGTAAAGAGAGCTGAGATGACTGTTAGTACAGAAATAAATGAAGGGAGGGATGAAAGTATGAGACAGCCATACAAAATGAGGGACAGGGCAGTGAAATACCTATGGTCAACTCCCAGGGAAATGCTGGTGAGAAAGAAGAAATCAGCAAAAGAATAGAAAGTGAGAGTCAGGAAGTATGTTGTGGTTGTGCGCTTGTGTGGCTGGGATGGTGTTTGTCTTTTTTCACACAGATATCTCATTTTGTAAACACTGCCAGAGATAGTGCCGCTCACCCATCGGAGAGCGTTGAGAAATCCTGTAGAACTATTTGATGGAACCTTGCTTAACCACTGAAAAGGTCAAAAAACAGTACATGGCCATTCCTCAAGCAAAACAATGTTGCTTTCTGTGACACTGATGATTTACTCCACACAATAACGTACACAATTTTTTTCCATGTCCCCCAAGGGGGAATAATCACACTCTGAAACCAGTTATTATTCTGGCCTGCAGCCCAGCGTAGCCTTAAATCTAAAAAAGATAATCCAAGCAAGAATTGTAAAAGGAAACTAATGTTTCTGTAAGCCATTAAAACAGGCTGAATGGACTCTTCATGAGGTTCAGATGTTGGGCCCACTGGCTTTGGACTGAAGTGACCTTGTGGGAAAGTGAACAATGTGTAGAAAGCAAACATGCACTGAGCTGCCTCTGCAGCAAAGAGAACTTATTGCTTCTCTGTGAAAATTCATTGTAGTGATGCCCTTTCTTTTCTTTTGCAAGTAATTAGCAAGTTCATTAACACATACACAATTTCACACTTCACACTTGCACGCATCTTTCCCAGAAGTAGAAACCTGTTTGCTTATACTACAAGGAAGCAATTTCCTCTTCGCACTGCACCAACATGTGCTTCTCTGCGTTTTACTACCTCCTAAAAATGTGGAAGCCAGCATTGAAGTCATGCTGCTGGCGCAACATGTGAAGAGCCGTTTGTTTCTGGTGTTTGGCAGAGTTTCACTGAGGTACAAGCAAAGATTTAAAAATATTCACAACACTGCAGCAATCCTGGGTAAAGTGCTACTGGTGAGGTAATGGTTCACTGGATTACATTTTAATAGCTGCATTTGAATATCGTGCCAGATTGGGTACAGTAAATGATGTGATCCATATTACAGCACTTGAGTAATCATGGGTGACTAGTGTTCCTGTTAATGTTTTGTAGCTGTGATGGGAAATACTCCGACTCTTGGGATTAGAGGTAACTAACAAAATTATATCCATGGATTCAAAATATTGATTCACTGGTAAGGTCAGCGAAATGAAAATAATAAACAGAGCACGGAACAGAGCTGTGAAAATGACCATTTTTTCAGCAAGAGACAAAATGCATCTCTTTGTCTTAGCTGTTTCAAATTGTGTTTAAGTAATGGATTACTATCACCCTCTACTGGCAAGTCACACCAATACACCTTCCACATAGTGAAACCTTTCAGTTCAACCACTGCAATACATAGCTATTTAACTCTCTGAACCCCAAGCAGTTTCTCTTTCTTTGCTCCTGTCACATTTCAGGCGCTGTGGGCTAATTTTACTGCAAAATAATGTCCTGTACTTCAACAGAAACAACAAAAACATGGCTAGAAGTAGTTAGCGCTGTATAACAAATTGAAAATAGGGGTTTCCACATGCTATGGATATTTTACAACTCACATTTTTTATTTATTTCCATACTTGTCTAATGTATACTTACTCTGTGTCAACAATCTGCAGTTCACAGGAGTAGTCCCTGAATTAACTATTTAGCGTGAAAGCTGTTCACAACAATGCAACTTTGATAAAATAATAGGATTTTAAGCTCAGATTTGATCAACTTTCCAAACTGACCTGTACATCACATGTGATTATTTTAATGACTGTCAGAAAGTTGAAAATCTGCAGATTGTTTCTGTATTTCAAGTTACTGGCTCTGATAAATGGTCAAATTTCGGAAATGTTTTAAAGATAGCAAGCCCTTCAAACCTCCTGGCACATTTTGGGGTTCAGAGGGTTAATCGTGTTGGATGCATCTTTTCTGCATTTTCATTTTTTCTGCACTAGCATCTAAAAATAAAGAGGATAAAGACAGAGTAAAAAGACTTTTCAAACATGTTGGCAGCATTTTACAATTCTCTGTTTCTGCCACAAAAAAAAAAAAACACTGTAAGAGTGACAAAAGATTGACACTTTCTAAAATCCAGATTATAGGTTCCTGCAGCAACTGCCGAAGAGGAAACAGAGAGTTTGATACTGGCCCCACGACACCTCCAGCAAAGACACAGCCAAGGACAGTCCACATGAAGCAAAGCAGAGCCATGCAGACCCTGTCCATCATGAACCAAAGCCTGACAATACAATAGCTCAAACACACATCCAGCACAGCAAGAGAACCAGGGACATGCAGAACCACATCCCTCACTTCTCATGAGGGGGAGAAACAAAGAGGCACAGATGAATGGTTGATAGCGATGACAGAGTAGGAGAGAAGGGAACAAAGTCACTAGAGGCCGACTAGGAACGACAGGGTGTACAGGACGTTAGAAAGATCAGGTGTTTGTGTAACTTAAGAGCATGAAAAGAGAGGCAAATAATATACCTAGGCATGTCCGAATCAAGAAACTGTCTGCAAAAGCAAAAAAACAACATTCCGTTAGTGGACTGGAGGGAGAAAAATGTTAGCATCCATATATACCTTAATGTTAGTTTCTGCAAGACTGAGCAGAGACCTTACTGGACAACAGCCTGACCTGCTGCTGAGTCTTTAAATTAAATTCTTGGCCAGTAAAGCCATAACAAGATAGGCAAAAAAAGCATTGTGGTCAAAGATAGGCTGATCTAGCAGGGAGACTGGTTAGTGCTGCGAGGAGCGTTCGGTTGCTTTGGAATGGGACGCGGTAAACCCTGGACTGGGTGATGGTGTTAGACTTTTTGGAAAGTTGCTGGGAAAGCAGAGGGATTAAGCAACGAGGCAAAAGCAAAGGGTCAGAAAAAGCATAAGGTAAATTGCAAAAAAAATGCATTACAGTTTTCACAAATTTAACATGAGTAATAAGTAGTAATAATAATAATAACAATTCTGGCCAATTGACATTTATAGAAAATCTACAATGATATTTATCCATACAACATGTGAATATACTGTGAAGACATGCTACTAATTAAGAGCTATAGTGCCACCACACAGTGGTGACGTTATGAAGTGGTGATAAGTGATTTTGGATGTTAATGGTATCTGTTATGCCAGTAATTACTCAATTTCTGGAAAAACATGCCATCTGCATTATATTTCAGCAGTTGCCAAAACACGAATTCTCAGTAGGGGGCCACTAGCATTATAAGAAACCTGCTGCCCTCTACTGGCATCCTGCAAAACAATATCAAACATGATACACTTCAACATGATGCAAAAAAGGTACCAAGGCCAATTATCACATATTCAGAGAAACCAGAATGCGCGTTTTTGTTGTTATATAGTCGCAAAAATTCCCTCTACTGTCTGTCTTGTTTGTAAAAACTATGTTTCACTATGAAGTTAGTATATAACAGGCTTTTTTAACATTTAATAGCTAAAGTGGATGTTTTGTTGCAGATATTTACAGTTAAGTCACAGATATCCGCAATGTGAATTTTGAATATGTGTAACGGAATTCTGACTAGTTGTAATTCCAGTTTCAGATATCTACAGTTAAATTCAGACTACCAGTAGTCATAATTCTAGTTCAAGACATCTTTAATTCCACCCAGTTCAAAATATCCATATTGTCTTTGATAGATATCGGAAATTAAGAATGATGCTGTTGATATCTGTAATTTTAGTTACACATAGCAAAACTCAGCTATTGAATGTTAATACAATGTGTCATAGTTAGTCATGCCATCAGTCTGTTGTAGCGAATCCTTCAGACCGCACCTTATTTATTCTTTATAGTCAATAAGGTATTTGATAAATGATGGTGAAATGCTGTATGTCTTATGAATGATACTGTACTACATCCAAATACAATGTCTTCAGTTTCATTAGTGATTTTATTGTACATTGCAGATATATGTGCTGCTGGATAAGACAGAAAGACACTTCTATTTTGGGCTTGTTTATACATTGAGACATGGTTAAGTTAAAGTGCTAAGTTAAAATAGCGGCATGATCTGTTGAGTGTTATAAGCTATATTGGGGTTAGCAAATTTAATTCATGGCTTTGAAATGACAGGGGTTAAAGGTGATGTAATAAACACGGTGAGATGCAACATGTAGGTGCAATGATGACAAACGACAAGAGCACAGATTAACATCAAGGAGGGTCGCGCAGCCAGCATGGACAAGTGAACTTATAACTATAGATGTGGCAGATATGGATTTAAAGAGACACTTAAATAACTCAAGTGAAGTTTGCTTCACTGTGTTTCTGTGACCTCCTGCAATTCAAAAGAGGGAACTGGATTCATGCAGACACAATGACAAATATATAAGAATACAAAGGAACTTGCTGACGTTCCTTGTAACATCAAATTGCGGCTGTGTTGTCATGCTGTTTTTAGACAGCTGGTACCATATGCCATGCATTTTCCCATGTGCCACGTTCCCATGAATGAGCTGACACAGGAATAATAAAGTGAGGTCCCCAGATAAGACTGTTTTTGACACAAAAAAAATCATACAGTGGTTCCTATATTCAGCCAAGCTGTTGCAATGTAGAACATAAAATTTGGCTCTTTCCAAAGTCTACAGCAGTACGTACCTGTCGTCTTGCATAGGCCTGACATACCCAGCAGACAAGATGTTGAGAGAAAGAATATTGGGGTCAATGATGGTCTCGTCAGCTTCAGGGGTGTTGCGCAAACGTC
Source organism: Amphiprion ocellaris (assembly GCF_022539595.1). Classification (NCBI taxonomy): domain Eukaryota; kingdom Metazoa; phylum Chordata; class Actinopteri; family Pomacentridae; genus Amphiprion; species Amphiprion ocellaris. The sequence continues at coordinate 31,921,158 of NC_072767.1, read as the reverse complement.
CTGGGAAAGAACAAGCACCTAAGTCAGAATAACTTACAGAGATTGTTGGTGTGGATTTCAGTAGAGATGCCTGTGTCTAAGTCTGGGATTGCAGATGATCACAGGATTTTTAGTCTGTATACTAGTCTATATAGTATAAACCTATGCCCAATTGTTTACAGCTGATGTTCTGATGGGATTTAGGAACACTTATTATATACCTCATCTCTTAAAACTGTATTAAGGCTAAAAGGTTATGCATATTTAAAGATGTTCTCACTCTGAGTGACATGCTGATGCTGTCATAGGACACTCAGTGGCCAATCATGGACCACCTCTTTGCTCATTTTTGGATTAACCAGGAGCTAGGAGAAATCAGGCACTGCCAAATAAAAAAAGTTGGGGATACCACACCGAGCTTGGAAAGTGTTCTGCTGGAAACCTATGGGTATTGAGGGTGGGGCAATCCTTAGGTACAGTCTTTGGTTAAAAATCCTGCAAATTAAACTTACCAACAACAAGTTCACGGACTTCCTTCCATTCCATGTCACCTCCAGATTCGTGTACAATGGTGACAGTGACTCTCCTCTGAAGGCCCTGCAGAAGTAAAGAAAAGAAGGATAAGAGATGTGTTTAAGTTCAGTACATTTAAAATATTACAAATATTTTCTGACAGTGGGACTGACCTGGTGCAGTAAAAATGTGCCGTGGCAAGGCATTCCTCCTCTGTGGTCCACCACTGCAGGAATGTAGCTGGGATGACACAAATGAAAACAAGCCTCAAATACAGCCGATGTACAGTACGGTACAATAGAGTAGTTTCTGTGGTACAGAGTTCAAAATTTGCAACACTCAATGCTTAGTGAGATGACACAAGACACTCACTCTCCATTGGCCTCTAGTTCGCAGATCTCAAAGAACACCATAAGATCATATTTACAGTGGCAGGGTCCTGCCTGCGGACGGGTCATGGCTGTCAGCTTGGTGGCAGGTACTATGTTGAATGAAATTACAAAGAAGGTTAAACCAAAAGACAAGTGAGGACAAATCGAGAACAGACTAGAGGCTAAAGGCAGCTACCAACCCTACAAAGGAAAATAAAGGGAAGAAGAAAGGAAATCAGTGATGCAGGGGAAGAGAGGAACGGCACAGTAGTGCAAGAAGGAGCTCCGTTCTCTCAGCAGATTCATAAGCAACTCTGTAGTCCTCTTTTAAAGGAGAATACTGCTAAATCCTCTGAGAAAAACACAAACCTATAACAGCTCTTGCTCTGTAATTGCACTTTGTTGTATAACAGAATGCATATGTACAAACTCCTTGCACAGTATTCTCCTTTAACAGAACTAATGGTGTTGATAATCATGATTGGACAACTACAAGGATTCCTCCAGTTTCAGGTAGTTCCACAAAAGGAGTTCAGAGTTCAGAGTGTGCATTAAAATACCATTCACATGCAGCCCTGGAGTTTGGCACAAGCTCAAGCAAATATAATAGCATGTATGTAGTATGTTATGTGTTGTACAAAGCACAAATAATGTATAAAAATGGCACAAGTATTGTATAATGTGTTGCAGCTTTCAGATGTTATTGTTATTTTGTCAAATTTATTATTTAAAATATCTATTTATCTGTTTCCTACCTGTTTGGATTAATTCTTTGGATGGATTATTTTGTTGCTATAACCTATGAATTTCCCCAGTGATCAATAAAGTCTCATCTTATTTGTCTAATATACAAACATGTATCAAATTAAAGGAAAAATCGGAATGCTTGACCCCTAAGGAGATCCTGTGTCTCCAGTATCCAGTGTTATCCTGTGGGGAGTATTTTACTGGCATGGTTTGGGTCCATTTGTCCCCAAAGAATCACTGCAAATCAATATGAAGTTGTTCTGAGCGATCAACTTTCTCTGATGAAACATTTCCATCCTGATGGGAGATTGGTCTCCTCCCATAGAGCACGAGGGGTCAGCTTTGAAGCTGTTTTGGGGACACATGTTTCCAACACCTTACTTTTTCCTTTAATTTGCCACCCATCTGTATAAATATGTGGCATAATGCACAGAACAGTTATCATTTTTGACTGATTGCTGTAGAAGAAAGGCACTGTGATCCAGTTCAAGAGGAGCTCAAAGAGGGAACTGTAAGGAGAATGCACCACGTAGGTCAACAGTGAACACACAGAACACCAGAGTGCCAATCCAACTGTAGAATCCTGACACAGGAAAACTCGCTTTTTATATCATTTGACTTAGTTTTTTACAGAATTTTAGATGTCACCATCTAGTAACTGTGATATAAAACACAGTAAAAAGACTTGGAAGTACAGTGAATGTATGTTCTTCTTTGTGCTCCATCTACAGGGAGGTCATTTCACAGTCAGGGATAGAACACTGACCCAGCAGCTTGAAGGGCTTCAGTGTTCCATTTTTAGTAACACTTCACCAAAATGGATGCTTTTCATCACAGGAGGAAGAATCTCTGCCTTTTCATTTTTAAAAATTGTATAAATGAGTTAAATGTAATGTGACATGACAGTCACTTGGCTCTGGAATATCTTTAAAGTCGTGCCAGAATAAACACTTAATATAAAAAAGGGTTTTCAGCTGCAGGATTCTCTTGGATCTGACATCAATAACCAACCCGGCTTCTGAGCTTTAATAACTGAACAGATAGATGTGGGTGGAGCTGGCAGCTGAGCTCGATCGTTTCCTTCCAGTAGGAAGGAAGCAGCCAAGCCAGCGGCAGACAGAGCGTGGCCCGACAGCGAGTCCACCAGCACCCCATTGAACACATCTGGGACCAGGTATCGGATCAGCTCCAGTGATTTCTCCCGGTCCGGCGAGGCATCAGAGTCCACTGCTCACACCCAACAACATGAAGCTGAGATGACATGCCTTGCAAGCAGACCAGTACAAAGACAATGCAACATAAATAAATAGTGGAATTCGAGCGAAGAAACTCTAGGCTCGAGTTTATTTACCTGGTTTGGACAGAGGCATCACTCGGGGAAACTGTCTTCTGCAGGGGCGTAGTGGACTGGATATAAGAACACACAATGTATTTATGAAAACAACCATAATCATTCAATCTTTTTTATACTTAATTTAATATGCCCGGATAGTACCTCATGATGTCTTTACAGAGAGGAAGGAAAGGTTGCTTCTGATAGTGTCCAAACACCTCAAACACAATTGGCTGAGTCTTGATGTAGTCAACAAAGGATTTAGTAACTTCAACAGCAATCTACAGAAATAATACATTTATGTTTAAATACTTCATCTGTTACAACCTGTGCCAACACATCACTTTGCAGGATGTGCGAAGATGATAATTACATTCTGCACATGGTAGAAGCCAAGAGGAGGACCACGTCCTGTGTTTTTTAGTGGTTCAGTAGAGAAAGCCTCATCATGCCGGTGGATGAAACTGAAATAGCAAAACAGAAGAATTTGAACGTGAAACTGTGAAAAGAACATGAGGAATATTGAAAATCATGAGAGTACTAGTGTTGACTGCTTACTTGAATTGGCAGAAGATGTCAGCATACTCTGCAGAGATACTGGAGGCCTGAAGGACAGTCACCCTGAAGGTAAAAACATTTCCAATCCTGAGGTGCTCCAAGGTTGCATCTAGTGCACCATCCAGACCAGCCTTCAGTGGATTCTCCTGTTCGTCTGCACCAGCTGTGAGGAACATAAAAAGAAACAGGAAAAGCACTCAGAGAGTGCAGTACTCCGCCAAGGCTGTGCAGTCGTTGTATCATTTCCGACTGTAAGTCCTGATAACACCGCAGCAGTGGATCTGTAGTAGGATCACAGTCATGTGATCGTCAGCAGGCAGCTGACATAGTGTTCACTTGTTGTCATAGTTACAGTGATGCCGTGCTGCTATCTCGCAATGATATGGAAATCTTTAACAAATCCGTGGATCCAGACTATAAGATGCATCACTGCCAATCTCTAATGATGTGGTCCTTGTGTCATTTCTGACCTTCCCTGAAAATTCCATCCAAATCCATTCATCCGCTGTTGAGTAATGTTGCGGACAGACAGACTAACAGACAAACGTACGCCGATCGTCACATAACAGGCACAGGTTATAGTAAGGTTCCATTCCAGGCAGTGAGCTAAGCCAGTCTGAGCTGACTGTCACTGTTTTCCGGTGCCACAGACCAGGGTGGATTATGCCGGGTTCACGCTACAGGATTTACAAAATCCTAACAAATGTTGAAGTCAGGCTGCATCACACATATAAGCATAAACTTCTGAGATTTTCTTCTCTCTAGTATTAGAGATGCAAAGACTGTAAGACTGGAAAGTAACAGCTCATCATACACTGTAGGATATTGTTGAGATTATTGTGCCAGGGGGAGCAATCAGGCAGCAGAGCACCACCTCACATGACCTCATGCTAATCCAGGAGTGCCAAAATCTGCAGTTTCTGGAATGACCACTTAAGGCCTCAAAAGGGAGTCAATCCCGAGAGAAACCCCTGTTAAAACAGCCAACTTTACAGCAGAAATAAACATGTTTACTAAAAATGGTTGTGGTCTCTAAAGCTAAACTAACTATTTCTATAACTCACCCATGTAAATTGTAATGAGGCTTAAAGTCATGCATAATTAAGGAACTCAGTGACAGATCAGGTGGAGTTAGGAGGAGTCACATACAACCAAGATGGAGCCACCACACTGAGCTTCAAAAGTTCTTAAAATCAAGGGTTGGTACAGCTGTATATGTCCTTCTGTTGGGTCAAAAAGGACACTACACACATACATTCAAACACACATAACGTGCCCATTCACTCATAAAATACGATTACCCGCACTTGTGTTGTTGTTGACCTCATCGGCTGATGGCCCCATTTCTGCGTTCTGCCCCTCGCCCTCCACAATTCGAAGCTCCTCTTGAGAAATCCCTGTGCGAGACAATCCCACAGAGCAGGACTCTGACTGGAACTGCAAAAGCAATGTACACATCACACTGGTCAGCAGGTACATTTCAGTTCTACATATAATGTAAGAACTATAGTGTGATTTTCTCCACCTTTTCGTATTGCTGATCCTCAAATGAGATTTTGGCAGTGCCAGACTGCCTCACCCCGGAGCCGTAATCAGGAGCTTCCTCATCAGCTGGAGGGAAACACAGAGCACCTTCACTTCACTCCCTCCAGAAGTCACACACAGCTTGTCCTATCAATTGCTTCATGTAGCTTCCTTCAACAGCAGTGAGGCTGAGGATCCAAGCCTTACCTGATATGGCCTGTACGGCCACTCGGAGGAAGCCCTTCACCTCTCCCTTCTCACTGACGATGGCCACACGGTGGACCAGAGGAACGGGATACAGCAGATTACTCAGATACACAAACGCCCTGGACAGCAAACAGATACAGAGAGGAGAAATATAAAACATTAAAAACAACCGAGGCAACAAAAAGGGTCATTCACACTTGATAAGTTTTCACTGGACTGGACAACAGAACACAGAGCTGCAAAGCAACCAAACAGAAGCTGGGACTGCTCTTGCGATGGCCATGGCTGCCCTTTACTATTGCTTTGTGGGGGTTTCCCTAACCATCCATAAATAATTATCTTATCAGGACAGTTATGGGTCGCATGCAGTATAATTTAAGTCTTGTGTTGTACTGATGAAGGCTTGGTGAGGCTAAGGAGCATGTAAGTAAGGATCAACATTCAATTCTTTAAATTACTTAAAAATATTAGAAACCAGCTAAATATTTAGCTGGAGAGGTGTGTTCTTTAGTAAACAATGAATTTACTCTGCATTGCTTAATAATTAGATGGTAATGCATCACAAACATGCCATAAAATGAAAACACTACATATTAATTATGCAGAGCCAAAGTGAAAATATGAGGCAGTTTGCATTAATGTTACATTTGAGAATACTTCAGGGGCAGTAACAGACTACATTCTTCTACACAATAGAAAGGTAAGAACAACAGCATTAGATGTTTCTCTTTTTTTCACTGTCTTGCTTTTAACTAATAGTTGATCTTGTAGTCAAAGTTTTCCATGAGCCAATAGGGGTAGACATTTAAGGGTGGAGAGTGTAAAAAGGGAGAGGCGTATGACAAGATTGGTGAGGTGCAAATAAGGCATGCTCAGGACAAAAAAGGTGAACAAAAATGCTTTCAACGTTTCGACTCAAAGGAATCAAAAGCAAATGGAACAGAAATCATCATACGGAACATGACTCAGCTGGAATAGAAACTGCCAACAGCTTGATAGATCGTGTGCTACACCAAAAAACCAACGAATGACATCAGAAATCAAAGCGCACCTCCTTAGTCGAAGTGGCAATTTGTACAAAATAGGAGTACGAGTTCATCATCAGACGTAGTCACGTAAAAATTGACAAAAAAGGTCAAAATGAAAAGACTTGTGCTCTGGCATGCCTAAAAGAGACAGCTGCAGCAGAAACCAGCTCTTTCATCTTGAGATTTTGAGTCTTCCTTGAACACCACTTTGCTAGTTCATATGAATAATTTCCAGACTCGTACTTATTCACAGCATGGTGAGAACATTTTGCTGTGGGTTCCTGTGTTATGCAAATCAGACTTTTATGTGCTTCATGAGAAATGTCAGTGCTTTAGCTGGTGGAAAGCCTTTTTGTGCATGTATTCACATTAAAGTGAGACATACAGCTCAAGCAGTGGATCAGCATCAACATTGCTTGGATTTCAGCAGAAACAAGTGGCATGAATTGACCAACACTGGGCTGACTTTTGGAACTTGTTCATAGAAATATGAGTGAAAAGCATCAGTTACTCTACAAAAACAGCAAAAAGCAAATAAGCATCTAATTAAGATGAGATTAAAAGCAAAAGATAAACCTTGAAGCCCAGAAATGTCTACTCCAGTGTCCATTCATGTTGATGAAACAAACTGTGTAGAAGTATAGTGTATTTGTCAATATGTGTGGCTCAAACATTAGCGACACAGTGACAGTGACAAGGCACTAAAGTGGATAGGCCTCACAACCTGTGCACATGAAAACCAGGCTCCCGCACAAGATAAATGTGCAGAAAAACATCTTGTGAGGCTTTCTACTCCAAGCGAGAAAATGTAGTCCCACGTTCAACTATCTTCTCGCGTTCACAACTACTCAACACTCGCTTTTTCAGCTGATTTTTGAGGCTATGCAGGCCGAGCAGTGTCTGATGACTCTGATCCTTTGATCGGTCACTTTCAAAGCCATGAATCTCTAGTTTCTCCCTGCATGGAGGTTAATAAAGTGCCATCTAAATCTAATGATAATAACCCATTGTTGCTAGATCTACCGACAATAATAGGCCACATCATAATGCATTTGTTGATTTGATTTTGTATTATCAATCTGAATATGCAAAGAAACTGGTAAATAAAGCTATTAAGTAAAAAGTGCAATATAAATATAAATCTGCATGTTTCAGCTGTTAAATGATGTTGATGACGACCGCTTTATGATGCAAGTAAGCGCTGAAATTTATCAGTTATTTCCAAGTTCTAATTTTTCAGTTTACCTTGAAGGAGGTATCTTTATCTAACTGTGGAAGCCTACAGTTGTCCTTTATTATTGGATAGCAAATGAAACTCAGCGTTCAAAAGCAATCGCTCTGGGTGGGGGTATGGAGTGGAGGGGGGTGGCGTGGAATGAGTACTCATTACAGTCCTGTGTTTTGGGACTATATTTACACCAAATGTAAGGCTTCCTCGCAGGATAGTTTTTCTGTAAACTCATTCCTGGTTTTCATGTGCAGGGGTTCAGAGACCAATTAAAGGTTTGAATTTGTCTTCAGGTAAGGAGTGCTTAAGATGGTGAAATGAATGAAAATCCTGCAATTAAAAAAACATAACTTAAGGTTATTTTCAAATCTCAGTTGAGCCATCCAACTGAAATAGCTCAGCTCTGTGTTGACATTACAACCAGCTGGACAGTAAAATGAAAAACATCTGTTTGTAAACCAAACAGCAGGTCGATTAAGACAGAAGGTATGTGGTTGCCACATCAGGAAACAAAATAAATACCTAGTTCACAACAGACTGAGGGCTTTGTGAGAACATACTCGTGTGCTGTGGCTGTGTTGTGTATAGTCCTTTCAGTAATGCCATTCCATCTGTTCTGATGCCTATCAAGGGAAACAGACCCTGCGTCTCAGCGTGAAAGAGCTAGTTTCCTCCACCAGCATGCTCCTGAAACCTCACCAACCTTCCCACTACACTGAATAATGGTGAGCGGTCGTAAAAGGGATCCTGGCCTTCGCTGGAGCCTCGGCAGAGCTCTCCCTCATCATCATCATCATCATCATCATCATCATCATCATCATCCTCTCCCCCGAGCTCCGAGCACGGGTCGTCCAAAAAGATATCATCGTCCAGGTCCTCCAACTCCTCCAACTCCTCCTCATCACCTCGACCCTCCTGCTGCGAGTCAGCCAGCTCAGTAATTTCAGAGTTGGAGAGGGTCGGGGACGGGGTAGGGTCACTCATGCGTTCGCTCATGCATGTGTTGAAAATGGGGTTTCTGGTGCAGCCAGAGACATGGGAACTGGGTTAGTACAGTTAGATAGAAAGCACACACTTGTTCAAACAAGAGGGGCGGTAGAGAAACTTGGACTCGACCACAGGAGAAAACCTTCCTCCCTCTGAGACAGAAGCAGCTTTTACTGCCTGTTTTAGTGTCGAGCAAACAGTGGAGACAGAAAGGACAGATGGGAGAGTGAAAGCAAGCTGCAAATGTTTTGAAATATTTAAAAGCCCAGGTTAGAAGAGTAGATATGAGAGATGATCAAAAAGTTCTCATACTGTATATGGTGCCAGTGCGTAACTAGTACAAGTCAGGATACTGTGTGCCAACGTAAAATCAACAGAGGACCCATGTCAAGCACATTTTTTAATCAATAGTAGTTGCATGCGTGTGATTTCTCCATGAACGGCAAACTGGAGCAGAAAACAGAACATCAAACTCTGTACGAGTCAGTATCCAGAAAATCCTCACGGTGCAAGATTTGCAGTCTCCAAAAGCGAACAACACACATCAGTTCAGGAAAGCTCCAGAAGCTCATTGCTTTCTTCAACTTTAATGTGACTTTGCATTATGAATTCACCACTCTGATACCGTTAAGGCAGAGTTGTACTGTAACGTGGAGAAAATTTTAAACAAACAATCTGAACGGTAGCATGATGGCATGTGAGTGCTCCAATGCATTGTGTGCCCAGTCACAGTACAGTGACAACAGAGAAGTGTTTTAGCGTCAAAAACACAAAAGTCACTCTCCACCTGCCTGATTTGGCTCCCTGCGTCTTCTTCCTCTTGCCAAAAATAAAATTCGCTAAGTTAAAGATAAAATTCTAGGACTTTTAGACACAGTTTAGGAGATTCCAAACTCATTGCAGATAGTCCTTGACATGTTTTCATGATGGCGCTTCCATTGAGCATAAGTGTTGCAGGAGCACTGGTAGCAGTGCATCGCTGCACAAGGAGGCTACTTTGACAGGAACAGCGGCTACATTTCAATCAGTTTTTCTGATTTTTATTGATTGTTGTTCTAAAAAGACCATGTGCTCGTCTTTAATTAAGTGGGAAGTTGCTTTTTGTTCGTACCCATAATCTTGTTCTTAGATGTAGGATAACTAAAGGCATTCCAAAAATGTTTGGTGATAACATGTTTTTACATTGCGCCTCCACATTTTAAAAACATTTTCCTAATACTGCAGAGTGTTTTTATTTGTCTTGTGACATTGTGGCAATGTTTTATCATGTTTTATCTTCACAACATCCTCAAACATCCTCGGAATATCCCAGGCAAAAATGTTCCACCTCTGTTATCAGTAATACTAGAAACAGGAACATTTATTTACAAATTTTCCATTATCTCGATAAAATGTCGTACATTTCTAAATGGCAGTTTGTGAACGTTCTTCCTTGTTATCCTTTAAGTAAGTATGCTTTAAATGTTCACTGACCATTAGATTATTATTAGAATTTGTAGTTATATTAGCCAATGATGTGGGAACTTTCCCTCCTTAACTGTGGCGCATTTGACTACATACAATATGTTTTCATTTCTCATCTTATTGCATGAATAGACATTATGAACAAGCTGACAAAGAACATCATTTGAGGGCACATTTTTAGACTGCTGCCTTGTCATTTTTGCTTGTCTTGCAGAAGCTAAATGAGATTAAAGATTGGAAATGCTGAATGTTACATAACAGTGGCATGTGACTGTGTTGGACCCATCTGAAAGAGAAAGAGATACAAAGAGAGAGAGCTGGCAGAGTAAGCTGGGCAGAGATTTGGAGGCCATGTGCCAAAGTGTGAAAGAAAGAAGCAGCAGGCTTTGAGTAGGAGGACTGAAGAAATGCAGCTCTCAAATGTTCCCCAGCAGATTAAACAATTCAAGATGGGCCTGTCATCAGCCGGCATGTACCATTATCACAATTTACCACTGTGGGCTGGACGCTATTGGAAAAGAACTGACATCGCAATATATTCTTTTTCTGTGATAAATACCATGATATGAGAAATACAGGAATTTTCACCAGCTGACTTGAATAACAATTTAGGCAGTATTAAACACTGTAGACTGATTAGTGTAATTATGTCGGGGAGTGCATCTGCATAGAAAATATAAAATATTATTTTAGAACAATTAAAATCAAAAAAAGTTGTTTGGAAGCTTTCTCATATCTCATAACAATGACAAAGGCATCCAAAATAGTTGGACTAACTTTGATGGCATTCAGATTTGGCTTTGCATTCATCAAGAGTCACTGAAACTGATGTGTTTCTTTTTGCAACAGAATCTTCCTTTTCAGTTTTTCTCTCCTGATTTTCGCTAATGTTGTTGTGCACATGTGAAGCCTTCATGTCAACAAACTCTTTGTCCTAAATATAGCTTTAAAAAGCTCAAAGAAGCTTTAAATCAGAGTAAATCATGTTCTATCAGACAGATTCCTCTTGTAGATTATTTATGAGAAAATGAGAACTGTGCAAGGTTTCTTTTTGTGTCAAGCAGAAAAAGTTGTAGCATGATATCTTTGAATTGATATGTCTTCACATTGCACTTCCTACGATGTGACTACTGCACATGCACACATTGCAATGTTGAAACATTATATTGTGAAGCCATAATTAATAAGATCCCCAGTAATTCTTTTGTACAAACACAATCTGTATATTAGCTGAAATGGAAAGATTTAACGATTTCAGAGCATAAACTGGGGACACCACACTGAATGAAGTGTCTTTAACACTTTTGGTCCATCAGGTCACACCATGTACAGTATTTGGATATTACTAACACTGGGTTTCCTGTCCTTCCTATCTTGAACTTTTGAGGGCCAGTGGCGCTCAGCATTTACCTGCCAACCAGGCGGAACCAGGGGAAGCGATCATAAAAGGGGTCGCCTCCTGTCATCACATTTTCACAGTCCTCAGTGGTATTGTTGGGAACATCAGCAGCACGATCGTACATCTCTCGCATGAGATCAAGCCTCTGCCTGCAGAAAGCGCCAACAATTGTCACATTAAGACATCAGACAGAGAGGACTCAGCATGGAGTTAATAAGAAATGGTATTACAGTGAATAGTGTGCTTTCTGTTAGATTTATTATAGAGATAGACTTGGAAAATATCAGTCTTTTTTATCACTACTCTACATCAGATGCTGACAGACATTTTAATTTGGTACTGCAATTATTTAAGAGATTGTTTCCAATTAAATAAACTGACTTACAAGCTGCAGAGCAAACCACAAAAGTTTTATTGCCTTCTGATGAAATGTTAAATTGAAAGAATATGGAAAAGCTACATCGATGGTGATATATTAGCAATGAACTATGGTCAGAAATTCAAGATTTTTTTGGTGTTGAGCTACCTTAGTTTCTCTAATGTCCAATAGTGAGTGGCTCCATTCTTCAGATCTTGCACCTCTACAGCCACAATGGTTCGTGGGAAATGTCGCTTCTCTCGGTCTTTAGTCGCCGCTGGAGGCAGCAGGTCGGGAGGGAGGGGGGAGTAGAGGGTGTCTGTCAGCAACACAAACTGGAACTGGACCTGCAGGGGAATCATCAGTGCAGTCAGACAGCTGTATTATATTGTAAATGTGTGTGAATATATTGACGGAGTATGAAAGACAACAATATGTTAGACCTTCTTCTTGAGTTCAACGCTGATGGCGTTAGCCTCCTTGAGGAAGATGGCGTTTCCCCATAAGAGGTCACGGAGCGAAGTGAACTGGTAGCATCTCCATTTACGGAAGCTCCACACAGCGAGCTCTCGTTCCCTCTCTGTCCACTGCACTATAGGCCAAAAGAATAAAAGATCCTCAGCTGGAGAAAATGTGTTTACCACCAACAGTAATATATACAAAAATATGCTGTGTGCGTTACATTATTTGCTCTACCTTCCTCTTCAGGTTCCTCCTCTTCTTCAGTGGCTTCTGGGTAATAACGGTCCACTTGTTTCTGAAGAGCTTCCAGCTTGCTCTCATAATCCTGGACAATTGATTAATGAAGACTAATGTCAGTGTGTTTGGTTTTAGTACATTAACAGGCCATTTTGAATGATGGTGGTGATTATTCTATCTGGTCAATTGATAACCACTGAAATTAATGACCAAAGCTCATTCAAAAAAGCTAAATTTTATACAAAAATGAAAAAATGTTGGTAAAGAGGAACACAGTCCCTTGCTATATTCTGTAACAGTAATCACTGATTAAACAGTATATAATATCTAATTTATCTGTTGTATTAAAGCTGTTATGAACACATTTAACACTTTACTAGTCACAGGGGAAACTTGTGTGCACTGAGCACTTTGGCTTTTAATACCATGGCACATTTTCCTGATTATGCTTGCATATTTTCACATATGTGACATTTTAAATGCAGGACTTTAATTTGTAACAGAGTAACTTTACAGTGTGGTATTATTACTTTCATTTAAGTACTCTCTCCATCATTGCTGTGAATGACTTGGTTTGTAATTTAGTTTTTAACGCAGTTAGATTTCTTTTTTTTTAATGATTAATAATAGGAGCATTCAAACCGTAACTATGAGCTAAAACTAGCAGAACTGTCAATACTGTACCAGTCTTTGTTGCTCCAGAAGGTTATTGGCCTCTTCTCTTTCTTTACGATACTGATCCTCCAACTCGTGAAGCCTGATAAAGAAACACAAGAGGTTCCAAGTACATGACGCACAAACTTAAAGGAAACATTAAGCATGTTTTTGCGCCTGTATTTTAAGTTTCATAAGCAGCATGTCATTTAATGAACCATCTGCTTGTATGATGTGTCATCTCCTCTGCAAATGCTTTACACAATTTTTACCCTCACTGCCTTATCTGTTATTTCTTTTTCTTTGATCTGTAGAGACAGGCTGACTATTTCTCAGATGTACCTCTGCTCCATTTCTTGCTTCATGTCAATGCCCTGTTTCTCCAGAAGCTCCCTCTGAGCAAATGCCCAGTCCACAGGTTCAGCAGGGGTCTCGGCGCAGGGGGTCCTCTCCCTCTCAGCTCTAGCCTGAACCGGGTGGTTGAACCGGAACACGTGGCTCTTTCCTAGGATGATGCGATTTCCTGCAAGTGTATCACAAATGTATAAGTTAAATCTATGCATACAAAGTGCACATAAATATCTGCAAAGTGGAAGGTGAAGTGACCTGACCTGATTTGAGAACAGTGGGTTCTGTCACTAACTTTCCATTTACGTAAGTCTCAGCTCCTTCACAAGGCTCGAGGACGACGGCTGTATAGGGACAGAGAAAGCATTTTGAGGCTTCGCTGCCTGCAATAATATTACAGCAATGATGTACACAGCTACAATCCTGTGGTGCAAAATAAAGGCAGCTTACTTTCGCCCGTTGGGCCAGTAGAGCTGGTAAAGGTGCAGTGCTCGTCCTTTATGAAGTGGCCACTGAGGACTATATCCTGACGACTGCTTGCATCTAAACGACCAACCCTACAAAACATACAAGGCAGATGATATGAGAGCAAGCAAAGAATACAGCTCATCGATATGCTATTTGCTTCATTTGAACTGAAGTTGCTGCATGTGAACAATCAGCTGTGTTTTTCTCACAAGAAGAAAAAGGCTACATCAACAACGTTCCAGGAGTTAACCATTATTTTAATAATAAATAAGCAGTCAACGATGGTTGAGCATTTCCACCTTGAAACTGAAGCGTAACCATAACAGTCTCAAAAACGTGGTTTCATGTGGACTGTGCATGCTGCTTTGCCCTGAGGCTGTTGTTATAATTTCATTGTGTTAAATAATCATGTTCAAATTATTTAATATGCTGCAAATGTTTACTCTTTATGTTTATTTTAAATTTCATTAAGGCAAATGAAGCTAGCAGGTAGAGCGCACTCAGTTCAATGCAGACCTGCAGAAATCCATCAATTTTCAACTATTACATCGATGGGCAAATATTTTTTAAGAAAAGAAAGTCAAATTTTTCCGATTCCAGCTTCTCAAATGTAAATATTTTCTGATTTCTTGTCTCATCTATGACAGTGAACTGAAGATCTTTGGAGAGTGGACAAAACAACACATTTAAAGACATCATTTTGGGCTTTGGGACACACTCATCGACATTTTTCACCTTTTTCTGACATTTTGTAGACTGAACAACTAATCAGGCAAGCGAGAAAACAATATTAATGTCAACATATTAATCAACAATGAAAAAATGTAAGTTGCAACCCAAGTCCACTGTGGCCCACTTAATCACAGAAAATTGCAGATATTTTTTCCCAGCAATCATTTAATTGATTAAAGAGTATGTATGATTTTAGTTGACAGAGATTTTCTTTGGATAACTACAGCCCTATTTTTTTTAAAATACTGTTACTACACAGTAAAATGTCAGTATCTAACCTGGTGATTCCATCTTTGATGTAGTACAGCAGACACTCAGACATCAGGGGATCTTCGTTGAGGTTCACCAAATGAGGCGTCTGACACAGAACGAGGAATAATTTACTGACTGTAAACGTGGTGAGCAACACACATAAATCATTCAATATCCACATGTTGTTTACAATCTAACATATGCATATTGTGCTCATCAGAGGACAGTAAAACACTCTCTCGCAAGAAGAAACATCAAACAATCAACTATAGTTAAAACCATGCAGTGAAATTTACTCCCCACAGCCTCGCAGCGTGACTGTTTAATCTAGTCTCAGTCAGATGTTGCAGAGCTGCAGGCGAACAGCCAAAAATCACTGAAATGGGGGCGCTGCCATTATCTTCTCCCCCATGTTTACACCCGCTGCTGCCTTCAGTGCATTGAGGAAGTGTTTGAAGTGAGTAATAAAGCAAATTTAGGATTAATGAAAAAGAGAAGCCCTCATCTGATCGGCCTTGGCAAGGACCCTGTTGAAGTGAGACTCAGAGCACTCAGAGGAGACAGATTTAAACACTTCAGAGCTACAAACCTCGTTGGGGGAAAACAGCCCGACTGTGTCGATAAACACAGGCTGGGGCTTTCTAGGGCTATCGGAGGGCTTCGGGGTAAATAAATAAGCATTTCAGTGAATAATTTACATGATAAGTATCAGATCACAGTTTTGGTGATGTGGAGCTTTTTTACCTTCTTTGGAGAGAACACACCAACTGTGCCACCATCTTCACGCATTGCTACACCCATTTCTGCCAGCAAGGCCTCTCTGTGGAGGGAAATCAGACTCAGTCCACCAAGTGCGATTTATTTGTATATCACGATGCTTTACTTAACAGTACAGCTTTAATGAAAATGTAGAACAGTAATGTATTTTTCCTACAGGCCATACTGCACAAACAATCAATTTAATTACTCTTTACTGAAGTAAATCCTCAGCCTTAGGTCAAACAGAAAAAAATACATGTTTCTCTTGCCAATGCATTCCATTTCAGCACCAAGTTGCATTAAGAACTATCTTTTTTTAGGAAATCAGGAAACCAGGGTTAAACATTTAGTACTTACAAACACGGTTTAAAATAATCTTCATTAGTGTATATATCTTGTTACTTGCAAGACTGAATTCATGTGTGTCTGTTATAAGCCTCCTGTCTCTCTGTGTTCATGAATTATTCTTAAGTCAAGTCAAGTCACTGTTATTTATATAACACATTTAAAAATAACAGACCCAAAGTGCTTTCATACAGAGAAATAAGACGTTCCACATTTACCTGACCAATTTAAATATAACTCAGTCTTCTTTTGGCTGTGGCCCAGATTCTTTTGTTAAAGTGAAGTTGAATATCGGGATTACTGATTTTACTAAAAGAAAAAAACAAACAAAGCTTATTATTTATCATACCTTTCCATCCTAATAGCTTCCGTTCTGCGAAGTTTCTCTTCCCAAGTCTCATTAAGTTCAGCGATGATTTTCTCTGTTTCCTGACATTTGAAAAGAAAGTGGAAATTATAGTCACTTCTTAAAGAATATGAAAATAATTACAGTAAAAAGTGCTTTTATTGCATATGATGCTGGTGGAGAACTGTTAATCGTGCAGCTGGTTAATTTATTCATTTTATTATTCAGTGCACTCTTACTGCCTGCTGTTAATTGTTTTTTCTGTTTTTTTGTTGTTGTACTTTTTGCCCTGTTTTAATCGAGAGAGTAGTGGAGGGAGTAGAGATAAAGGGCGACAAGCAGAAACTCACACTGAGCCAGTATCAAACCAACAATACTGCATACAAATAGACTAATCCATATTCTAATCTGTGTGCTATTAGCTGTAACACCAGCAGCATAAAACAGACTTGGCAGAAAATCAGACCCAAGCATAAAAACATATTAATGCATTTCTTGCATCACCAACTAAATGCATGTAGGTTCTCAGCTTTAGGCCCAACAATAGACTCATCTGTGGCTTTAGGCTCAATATACTTCACTAACCCATTATTCTTAATTCCATTTACATATCTCATGTGATTTTTGGGTTGAAATGCAGTTTTCTCCTGTTCCAAGTATCCAGCCCTGAACTGAGGACGATTTGAGATTATCAAAAGACTCACCTGTTTATAGGGATGTATGTCTTCAGTTAGGATGTATGGTATGTATTAAACAACGGGAAGTCAACAAGTATTCAGAGACAATAAGAAAAACACTGAATATCTGTAAATGCTTGGTGAAGGACGCTAGAGATTTATCTGCATATAATCTGACTGATGGGTGTTGGGAAGGTCACATATGTAAATGCAGAGTGTGAGTTTGAATATAAACTGCACATTAATCAGAGCTCACCTTCAGCCTCTCGATGGCCTCCTCGCTTCCTGGGCTGAACATGATGCGGTCGTGCAGACTGGCGATAGATCCGGCACGACTGGACAAGGCTGAGAGAGACGGAGAGGGACTCATCCCCGTCATGGCATTGGTCACTGTGGAGAGATCATCCCTTTGATTCACAGCTTGGCCTTTATTGTTATTGTTCTTGTAATCGGATAGGTCTGTCGGGGTTGGGACAGGGTGTGGGGAGCGGACAGGATGTGGGGTCAGGATAATCGATAATAGGGAGTAAAAGAGCGGAGAAAATGCAGACAGAAAAGGAAGAGAAGGGAAAATAGAAAAGAAAGAAGATATGTGGCTTGAAACAAATCTAACTCACAGAGAGAAATTTCAACTGCTAGTGCAAAAGCAAGGGCAGCACCAGCAGACAGCCACGCACGAAGATCAACTTAAATGATGCAACCAGGAGGCCATCCAGCCACAATGAGGCTCAAAGGAAATGCAGCTAATGTATAAAACTTCAGGCAGAGCGTCATGTGCAGAATCATTCAAAAACAAGAAAATGTAAAGCTCTCTCTATCAGGAACGCTATTGCTCATTTCCAATCAAGCATCTTTGCAAGGAACAAATAAAATTTGTCATCAGTTATTTATGAAAAACAAACTACGTAAGCTTGGCGGTTCTATGTGCAGAGACATAATGACTCATTTGTAAAAGGCTCTTATTTTCCGCAGAGAACATTAGGAAGCCAGAACTCCCAATTAAGATTATTATCTCAAAGCAGCAAGATGCATTTATTGCGCAGTGTGCTTTGCTAGAATTAGTAATGTCAAAGCAGAAATCCATTTCTCTGGCAGAGAATCAGACACAGTGGTAGCCTGGTTTGACTGGCCTTCATTGGAAATTTTTGAGTCATAATTAATACATCTTCTATTTATTAAACTACTACACAAAATAGTTTACAGGTTTCTGTCCAGGGTTGTATCTTTGTTGTGACACCTCAAAGGCCAATGACACATTCTACAGCATGAAGAACAACCCTGCGGGTGCTGCTATGGCAACACGGCAATAAATTGCCCAAGTGTATCACAGCCATCCATCTGGACAGGCTTACGCCCGCTAAGATGGATCACATAATATTGCCTTTGCAGTTAATGAAGACATGTATTATGGAAAGGCTGTAAAAATTTATGGCATCAAATGAGACGACAACGTCAAAGGTCCAATATTATGTAAGTGATTGCGCTCATTCTGTGACTGAAGGCTGCATCGTTGTCTTTCTCATCATTGCTGCCAACAGGAGGCAGTAGAGCCAGACAGACCCTGCCAGGGGAATGATAGGCTACAGTTTCTACATCAGGGGAAATTAAAGGTCGGAATGAAAAGTATCCCATTATGGTCCATAAGCTTCCTTATTTTATTCCTCTGCTTTGTTGCTTTATGAATATTTAAGCTCTGCCCCACTAATGCCACAACTACGAAGCCATACGCAGATCTCTACAGCACCATAAAGTGACTCATAATAACCTAGTGATAAAAGCCAAAATGACAAAACCTGTACAGGCATGCTACTAGCATCAGCTTCTTGTATTTCAGTGAAAATCAACTCAAATAATGTGATCAATTCGTAACTTTACCATGGTGCTGCAGAGAACCCAAAAAAAGCCAGTATTTACTGTCACAATAATCACACTAAGCTGCAGAGCAAAAGCAAGAGCCAGAAACACACGTTTCAAACCCTCTATATCAGCACCAGACGCTCGATATGCTGGGAGAAGAGAAAAAGAGCGACAGAGAGAGAGAAAAGAGACAGCACAACACTTTTAGACAACATGTTAATGGTGTAAATGTTCACTTATTACTTGCTAAACATCAGAGTGGTGCAGTCCAAATGATATGCTCTCAGCATGTGATACATAGCTCTGAAGTTGTGATTCGAAGCAGCTCATGTTTTGTTTGATGGCATGCCAAACTCGTATGTGTCTACTTAAATATTTTAAGAAATTTTCCTCAATTTAACGCCTTAGTAAGTTATACATAAAATAGGGATTACAATAAAAATTAGCTTCAACATATGTGTGGTAATAATTTAGTTTCAGCAGGTAGTGTTGTGTTCTGAAGTTGTAAAGCTAAACTTCAGCTGTTATTTCAACACATTTGTCAAGGCATCGGACACGCAAACATCTTTCAGTCCTTTGCATCATATACCACGGACACTGTCATCTTGGTTTCTCACACAATGACTGTGCAGGATGCTTATTTTTAATCTCCTGCCAGTACAATGTCCCATTTGAATATTGTTTTTTTTGTGATTTTTTTTTTTTTTTTTTTTAAATAAAGTGTTCATTTCGGATACATTTTGTTGCAATTTATAGATCCTACAGATTTTCTCTGTTGCTTTTTTTTTGTGAACAAGCTGCAATTCAGGGCTTATGATAATCTTGTAACATAGATAGTTAAAGAAGAAAACCCTGGACTTAAACCGAGATGTTTCAGATAAGTAAGGAGCTATGTTTTCTGTGGGAGAGAATAACTCTCTATGGCATAGACTTTGGGCTTTGTTTGTCTGTAGGCTTTTGACATGCAAAAAATTATACTAAATGAAACAGGAAAACCCGGAATGCATAATATGGACCCTTTAAAGGTGCACCACTGCAGTGAAAGTGGGATTGCATCTTGCTGTAAGTAGATCTTTGATCTACAGCATGTAGATTTCTGCTACAGGACTCTGCTGGTTTTTACAGGGCAGGTGGGCTTTACTGTCAGGACTGACAGTTTCATTCTTCCTGCCTGTTTTTTTGTCACATGTGAGTAAGTTGCACTTCTGGTCTCACTGGAGTCTAACAGGAATCTCTATCTGTTCATTTCCATTCACTCATTCCCATTGATTTGCTGGTCTAGTTCTTACTTTGTTCCCTGCTCTATCTGATATCTCAACATACACAATGATTGTGAGCAGAGGGAGAATAAAAGCATGTGAGGGGAGCTGTGTGGGCTGAGCTAAGGCTGACAGTGTATAACTGAGAACAGTGATCACACTTACAAAAAGGTCTAAAACCAGCAAAGAGAATTTGAAAGAAATCTACAGTTAATGATCCCTTACTCTCAATGATGTCGCCCAGGCCCTGGGCGTAGAGAAGATCTTTGAGGCGAGACACCTCCTCCTTCAGCTCGCGCACCAATCGGTTGTTGGGATCCTCGTTGATGACAGCGTTACAGCGAATCTGTTTGGCACGGTCAGCGTACCTGAGGACACAAAGGGAGGCATCACTGAGCACAATGACACAGGTGAGGGAGGACACACACACATTCATGATTCCCCTAAGTTTATCCATGATTCTGCTGCCTGAAGCTGCAGCCGCAACTCGTGAAGGGTGTTTGAAGTGTGAAACTGAAGCAAACCACTGAGGAAACCACACATTACGCAACACTTCGGTTTCACTGGCATCAGTGTCCTTCAGAGCAACATTCATCAGCTGTGTGGGAGAAAACTTGTGCAGCAGAAAATGAAATGTACTGTCTGCTCTCTACCTGAGTGTGCTGAGCGTCTCGTCGTAGTTGATGTCAGCTGGACTCAGGGCAGCAACCATGGCAGTCCGAGAGTTCCCACCTGACACAGTGCAGAAGAGATATTTGAATAATTTGGTTTTAATTTGTGTAGAATTAATTTAACATTTTTAAGTAGTGAAACACCTACCCAAGTTTTCTCTCAGCAGCCAAGTCAAAACAGAATCTCGGTAGGGAATGAAGCTTTCTACTTTCTTCTTCTTTTTATTCTGTGTAATATATAAAAAGCATAAAAGGAAAGGTATTCATTTGCGTTCAGGTTGGAGAAGTAATAAATGAAAAAAAAAAAATGCAAAAAGTCTAATTTAAAGTATTCAATTCAATTACCTTATTTGGCCCAGAGTCCTACAGTGAAGTAAATGAAAAAAATAAAATAAGAATGTGAATTAGTTTTGTTGCCAAGTAGATTTTGGTACATAACAGTTATAACTAAAATGTATCTTTAAAAAAAAAAAAAAGAAAGATTTAAGATTTTAAAAAGCAAGTGTTACAAGCCATTAAACAGTAAGTGTTGCAAGACAAATCATCAGAAAGTGCAGCAAATCCAAGGAATTATAAAACTAAAAGGTAATGGAAACATTTCCAGTGTGCAGGGATGTGTAAGGTTACATAGTATGTAATGTAAACAATTTTAAATGTGCAAAACAAGTTTATCCAACATAAAATCTACTTTATCTTACAATGTAAAACAAATAGATAAAATGCATACCACTTCGGCTAAAGCAGAGATGACTTTCCCAAGTGTGGTTAGAGATTTGTTGATATTTGCTCCTTCCTGTGATACATCATGAGGCAGATAAGGATTTACAACGAAAGTAAAAACACTAATTGGCTGCTGTAATATAGGTTTAGTACCATTGATTGCTTCCCAATTCAGAGACTCCATGATTTTTTGGGGTATACCCAAAAGCCAGTGGAGGAAATGTTTTTTACCTTCAGCCTGGTTCCTTTGGCTCCAGTAGAATCTGCTCTCTCACTGCCAGCCAAATCCACCAGACTTATTTTGCTGACCTGCAATAGTACAATAAATGAACAGTCTTCAATCAACAAAACACAACACATTAGTGCCCAAAAAAATCTATAGGTGTTCGTCTTTATTCCAGACGCAGCCTTCATTAAAAACCAGCTTTACAATGCGGCCGTATCATTACGACCTTCAGGCTGTCATTGATTTCTACTTTACATTAAGATTTAAATCAGCGTCATCAGTCAGTGTGTAGATAACCAGAGACAACAGCTCAGTGTTATATAAATGGAGTCATGGTGTGATAAAAATCCTCTACCTTCTCAGATGTGTTGTCTGTCTCTGCATCGTGGCGTTTCTGAGTGAATATGATGTTAAAGACGGCGTGCGAGCGACTGCTGGTCTCGTTCATGTTGGTCGCAGCAACAGTTCTGCACAGACAGTAAATCAAGTTTTATCAGTTTGTTTACTTCACATTTGACTGACAAGCAGGACATATTTATTAGGTTTTAGGCATAAAATTACATGTTTTTTGAAAGCACAAACACACTTTTGAGCATTATTGCATAACAAAGACAGTTCTAGGCCACTTTATTACAGTGGAAATAATATATAGACGGCTAGTTTCCCAGAGGTTACAGAAGTGGATTAATAATTGGAAGGTTGCTTGTTCATGGCCAGAAGCTGCAATATCTCCTCCTTTGAGATCAGTAGACAATAAGACTGTGTTTATCACTACAATTCATATATTCAGCTACACAGTATGTGACACTCTGCCACCAGTATTAGAGAAGAAGTTAATTCAATCTCCCCAGTCTGGATTTGAGTGCTAGCAAACTTTAAATTTGATAATTTACTAATTTTATTGTATTGAATTTTACTTATTTATTTAACACACTTAGATGTAATGTGATTAGATGCATTAGGATGTGATGTGTTGATTGGTTTGTTTTGGCAACAGCGGATGTTTACTATTCATGCCAAAGAAAGAATTTTTAATTGAAAATTGAATCATTAGACATTAGATTTACATCTTAACATGAGACATTTGTAAAAGAAGGGGGTTTCAAATTGAAACAGCAACTGCTAAAATATCAGGAGTTTCAGTGTTTAATGTAGGTTTAGCTCCACAAGCACTTTCTCAAAATGCAATTCAGTTACACCTTTCATTAGACCTTTCTGTCTTTCAAATGGCACACCTTCCCTTTTTGAGGCCTTAACTCTTTGAACTTCAAGCACTTTCTGGGCATTTTTGGTCCAGATGAGACATCATGGTTTTAAGTTCAGATTTTGGTAGTTAAGTTTGGTTAACGACCAAAATGCAAAAGATGAGTAGTTCAAGGCCTGTCGGAAAGTTGCTTTCTGCTTTTACCATTTCTGACTGTGATAACTGGCGCGCTTTTGCAGATTTTTTATTATGCCTTTCACACATGCAGCAGGTTTTGGGATTCAGTGGATTAAGTTATTTTTCATAATTTGATTTGATTAGCTATTTTAACACAGAAATTGCTCTGGAGATACATAAAACATCATATATGCCTCAGTAATACCACTGACTAAGCGTGGAATCGGTGGAGTGACCCTTTAAGAGGTCCTCTCAGATAACAGTGTGAAGTCACTGGATCAAAGGCTGCCTCCATCACCTGGCCTTGTTGCCAGAGTCCATCAGGTCCTGGATGTCGTTGTAAGAGGTGACAGCCAGCTTGGACAGGTCCTCCACGTAAGGCCCCATCAGAGGATGTTCTCGCACTCGCAGGTTCCCTTTGTTTTTGGGGTTCAGCAAGTCCCGAACACGTTCACAGTAGATTTCCATGTAGCTTACCTGTTCAAATTCAAAATTAACTTCAACATTTATAGCAGGTGACACATTTGTGTCTAAAGTACAAACAGAAGGGGCAGATGACAGAGGCCACCCACACTTACCTCTACAGAGTAAGACATGCTGTTGTCTGTATTATCATTGATTTTTGTGAAAAGATCTTCACACAGCTGAAAGGAAAAAACAAAGCTATTTCTAAAACTGCTTCACAGAAATCGAGAATATTTTTTTTCCTAATTTATTAGCTGGTTTGGTCAAGTAATCCTGAGACTGTTTATACCAGGGGGATGATTCCTTGTTGATCCTTGACATCCTGTTTTCCCATCATTGTGTAGGATTTTCCAGCGCCTGTCTGACCATACGCAAAGATGCAGACATTGTAGCCTTCGAAGGCGTGAAGCAACATCTCCTCTCCAATGTCTTTGTAGACACGCATCTGAGAGGCATAATTGACATCCTCAGGCTGTGGACAGAGATCAATAATCAGCCATCTTAAAATCTCTCCTTAACCCAGTATAAAGCACATCTATGTACATGTGTCAGTGTGTTGTGTTGAGCTGCAGGAGAGCAGAAAGAGTTACCGAAGTGTGGGACCAGTAGGAGTAATCAAAGTTGAAGCTCTTGTTGTCTTTGGCCTGCTTGGGGTTGATGATGGCTGAAAGACAGGACAAGAAACACGGGTCAGAATGAGGCAGAGAGCTGCCCCTGTGAAACTGTATCTGAGCTCAGCTGGTATCATGTGGTGCTAATAGAGCTGGAAGGGCTGAGTCGCTTCTTCTTTTTGTACCAATACATATCTTTGGGATTTGGGGATAAGAAAACAATTTCCAAAAAAAAGGGGAAGTCACCAACACACATACTAAATACCACAAAATTAATTAGCGACAATGACAGGCTCTGATATGGTACCAGGTGTGATTAAACATCTTAATAAAGATCCAAAAACATTAAACTATTTATTAGGTTGGACTGAAAAACAGTAGTACAAATGAAATACTAGAATATCACTCATATACTGTATATATTTAAGCACTGCACATATATACCATGGATAAACATTAAATATTCAAACACATCAGGCTGCCATAAAAACCACCCTCGACTTTTTAACTGAAACCCTGCGATCATCAGTCTGTGCTCTTGAGTAAAGTCCCACCCACAGCATGATCTGACTGCTTATGTGTCAAAAATAACATTTCAATCTATACTCAAGGATAAATATTGAGATGGTCTCTTTTAATTAGGCATATAAGATAGGTATTAAAACAAAGGTTTGTGTTGAAGTTTGTGCTATTCTCAATTTTAACACCAATATTTCATTTTTACTGCAAATAAATATCAGCTGCAAATATAAAGCGAAATGTCTTGGGCCACATATCTAATTGCAATTCTTTTTGACAGGTATATAACCATTTGATTTGCAATGCAAGCTGTTAAAGTCAAGCGACAGTTCCACATACACTGCGTAACAGATTTAAAACATGTGATGGAGCATTACATAATGAGAAACCATCAAAAGTGTGCCTGTCAAACAAGGAGCATGTATTTGTAAAACCATTAGCACAACAGTTATGTCAAACATGTTCCATAACGTACATTCTAAATTGCAGTCTGATCTGCTAATTGCAGTGTTTTAAACTATATAGCCCTATTTTTCAGTTTCCTTAATTCCTAATGATTGCTTGTGGTGCCATTCCCACAAAAAAACTACATAATTCCCATTTCAACTTAAACACAGTGTTCATTCAGTAACTGAATCTACAGGGCTGTACAAACAGAACCATTAAAAATTATACTTTGTAGGTGATAATAAAATATCAGAGGGATGCACTATTCACCACTAATGACATGTTTTCTTGCTTTTCCTCTTTATTGTGCCGTTTCTTAAATGGCATTCACATTCAGATGATATTTTCAAGATCACCCTGCAGGTGATCTTGTGAGGATGTAACACTCAATACACAGAAAACAACTGAACTGTTCAATTAGAAAAATAATGCTATTCCCATTTCCTACTTTGTTGGTACTGCAAGATGAAAAAGCCATTTTGTCACCTGCCAGGTTTCACCGGCACAATGGCCATCTTAGCTCAGCTCACACTCAGCTTGCCAGCTTCAGCTCATCTTTCAACCGTTCAATGCTCAAAACAACCTACTGCCTTCAGCTGCACATTCTCAGGCTCTGCTGACCTTTCTCAGTTCTCCAATAAATCCTACCTTTGCCACTGTTATAATATTCATTCTTCCCAGAAGGCCGTTGAAGTGTTGATATGATTATATATCTTCCTGTGTCTGTCGACTATTCTGTAAATCACATGTGCCCTTTATGCACAAATCAATACAGTTGAATCCACCACGAGTCATTAAAGCTTCCATCGTTCTGCTCAAACAGGAAATACCTTCTGCCATTACACATTCATGACGATTAACACAGTGTATATCTATGGCTATATGGTGGTCAGTGGAGTTTTATGGCCACAGAGAATCCTGATCTGCTCTGGTAGATTTACATCCTCTGGACAACCCACGATGACTCATGCAAATCTAGTTAAATCATGATGGCTGATCAAATCATATCCTGCTGACCTGACTTCATGTTAGATACGTCTGCACACAGACCCTTTACAAATGAAACACAATGGGGACACACTGGTTTCTCTGGTTCACTTTAACTCTTAGTTTAGTTATGTTTCTACGATTGTACTGGACAGCTGTACATGTACAATATTTGACATTTTAAAAACAGCATTATTACTGCTTGTCCTGGTATTTAACTCCTACAAGACGAAATGTGATCTAATCAGAAACCATTGAGCTAGAAGAAATGTTTTATACTGCCAGAGATGAACCCTCCAGACTAGGGCTGTAGCCAACAATTATTTCCACTGTTCCATTAATCCGGTGATAATTTTCTATTTAATTAGTTGTTGTTTTGCCCATAAAATGTCAGCAATGTTTAAAAAAGTCAACCAGTGTCTTGAGATCACGTCCTCAAATGTCTTGTTTTACCTACAACCCAAAGATAATCAGCTTACTCTCAGAGGAGTAGAGAAATCTACAATATTAACATTTAAGAAGCTGGAATTACAAAACTGAAACATCCATTTAGAATTCAGACATAAGCACAAACAAATTAATCAATAATTTTAAAAAAAGATTACTTTTAAAGTCCCTCATAGTCTTTCTTCTAGTTATAAATATGACCTTCTAGTACCATAAACACGACTACCAATTTCTTCTTCAAACACTTTTATCAGTTTTATGAGTTATTTAATTTGAACTGTGTTTTATTTCTCTCAGTAATGTTTCTTCCTCTTTTTTAACACTGTTGATTTTAATATGCCATGTTGTGGTTTTATCTCTTTTAAATTCTTGCCTTGTTGCCTTGCAAAGCTCTTCCTAAATCGGATTTCATAAAGATTATTATCATAAAACACTTTAATTTAATAATTCATAGTTGACAACTGATTAATTGTTGCAGTTCTGCTACAAATGTCTTACAATAACAAAATACGAGGTGAAATATTAGATGTATAATGCAAAGAATTTTTTTGACAAATGTGTAATTCTCTGCATTTGTTGAGGCTTCTTCCTGCTGCAGATCAAGACTACGACAACAGTTCAATCCATTCTCTCCCAATTCAGCAGATACAAACACACCCAGCCACTGACATCCACAGTCTTTTGTGTGAATACTACAGCAGCTGTCAGTGTGCCCACCTAAAGACAGCATATCTGATGTGGTCTGGTGATGCCAGCTATGAAAATGCTTCCTCCCTGCTCCCAGAGCTCCAGACCATTTCTCTGCTAATGCAGATGCGGTCGATAACAGAGGAAAAGGCCCAGAGCTAAGTACAATCTCAAGTAAGTGTACACACTCTTGCTTCCTCTCTACACTGCTACAGCGTTTCCAACTATGAAATATAGGCCAGTGTGGCTGACTTAGGTTTCAGATTTCAGGCCCATGACAAAGAGATGAAGCCCATGACTCATCCAGGTACTCTGGAAGACAGCCAGATACAAACATAGATGCGCTACAGTCCTGTATTTCATTTGGTTTTAAAACATTTTTATTATTTTATTTGATACTAATAGTGGAGAGCAACATGAAATGTGTAGAAAAAGTGCAGATGAAACACATTCATCAAATGGACCTCAGGCAGGAATCAAATATTTATCCAAGCAGTTGTTTCTAGCCACTGCAGCAACAGAACCTGAAACCTTTTACCAGATTATTTGAAAATTGCCAAAAACACTCTTGAGAGCTGCTAAATTCTGGTCAACTCAGCAACAGACCCGTACTCATGTACAGTTTGCAAATGTAATGTATTTAACTGTGTGCCTTTTGTTTCCTGCTACACTCAGATTTATTTAGTTTTGTAGTACCGGTACCTTATTTTAGTTTTCCTTTTATCCTGTGTTCGACCTCTTCATCTCATAAAAACCCTTCTGGGAAAGAATGTAGAAAATTAGCATTCATTATAAACAATGTGACACTTGCCTTCGGATAGCTGTGTTCAGTTTATCTATGTATAATTAGCTGGAAAAGCTATTCCTCTTCTACAACTGTGTTTTCTCCTGCCACATACAGTCCTCTACAGTAATTTGTCCTGACATTAAGCAGCATTAGAAATTACAGTTTGACGTAAACATCTATTTAGAACTGGATGAACAAGCGGTCGTAATCAAGTAATGACTATTAAATGTTCCACGCATCATATTAGTGCATCAGTAATGTTCATCTTGGTTACATTTGGCATGTTGTGTTGCTGAGTGGTACAAAGCTAAAGTCCTCATTTTCTCTGGAAAAAAATAAGTTTTGGAGTTGCACCTGCTTAAACAATGCAATGCAAAATGTAGGTTCTGCTCAAGGTTTTTTCCCTGTTAAAAGGGTGTTTTCCTTGCCACTGTCGCCTTGGGGCTTGCTCTGGGGGTCAGGCATATGGGTTCTGTAAAGCGTCTTGAGACAATGTGACCTGTAATTGGTGCTATATGAATAAAATTGAATTGAATTGAATTAAAATTGATTTACAGTTTTACTTAGCAGACATTTTTAACCAGAACGACGTACATCTGAGAGTAGATCCAACACAATGCAGGTAGGCGTGGCAGCACAAAGGGCCTTGCCTAAGGGACCTCACTGGACAACTGCACCCTGACCAGGATTTGAACCAACAAATCTCCTGTGCTAAAGTCAGGGGTGCTAATCACTGCACTATCCAGCTGCTAGAGATGCTTTAAAATAGATGTTTTGCTCCTGTCTTAATTGACAACTGCTCAAACTGAATGTAGTTTCTATTCAGGAAGAAGACATATTACCAGGAGGGCTGTAGCCTCTAGGTCAACTGGTCAATTGGTTGGTCGATATTCTCCCTTTCAACAAAAATGTCATTGGTTGGTTGCTGGTGTTACTTTAACGAGGAAGAAAGTGCTACATCAATAGCCTTCCAGAATTCATCCATTATTTTCGACAGCAAAAGTAAGACTTTCTGTGAACACCTTTCCTCACAACTTTGAGAGTAGGTTTGATTTATTTAGTTGATGTTTACTGAGAGTCTTCTCTTAATGAAATGAACAGACGTTACATCAAAAAAGTCGGTGTGGTTCCATTTCGTTCAAACAAATGGGCAAAAAGTGTGAACTCTGCAAACAGCAGTTTGTATATCACAGCTCAACCACTAACATGGAAGATCATCTAAAACAGCAGGCTAGTATGTCTGCATTGTATTTCTCAATAATTCCCTTGTTCTGATCACCAGTTCATATCGTTCTGTTTTCACAAAACATACGAATACGAGCAGGTTCACACTGCTATTGCTGCAGTCTGTGATTATCATTTCAGTATAAAATAACCAGGTTCAAATGATTAAATACACTGCAAATACTAGATTTTTTGTGGATTTATAATACATTAAGGCCAATAACTCCTTTGTGGCCAATTTAGAACATCTAGAGATGAGATCTTTTCCCTTGTGACCAATTGATCGACTCAGTTAAAGGGTAGGTACAATTTCAGACCACCAAGGTTCTCTTTGATTCACTGCAGCCCTAATTAACTGGTGAACTGCAACTTGCTTAAAATATCTTGTAGCAACATGTCACTCAGTTATGTATGTTATATGGCCTTATATGGTCTGTCTGATATACAGTAATAACTCAAATCTGTTCTATTGTTAAAGAAAAATGTGTATTTCAGAATGAATATTTAGCAAAACAGGAGAGAAACTGGTCTTCCTATAAATAACACTGACCTGGTTCCATCAAATCTAGAATCAATCACTCAGAAGAAAATCATCAACTAAATCACATTTAAAAAGAGACATGGCTTATTGTGCCAAACCTCTAAAATAAAAAGATATCAAGATCTGACAGAGGCCCTGCAGTGTTACATCCTCTCGTTGCTTACTCATCTTTGATTGTGCTATGATTCATACAGGATGAGCCTCCACCCATCCTTCAGCACTCAGGCAAGGTAATTACCTTAAGAGTGATCGGCAGCACATATGAGGGTTACAGAGCGATCAGGGCAGGCTGCTTACTTAAATAACACTCAGTAGCTTCATATCTTTCTCAGTGGCAAACACTAATCTCCATCAGAGGACAGCTTTTTGCATAATTTTCAGCACACAGAGCCTCCAGTCTTCATCTCACTCCCTTTTACTGTTTGCCTTCTCTTTTGGTGATGAAAACATTTTTATTTGCTATGTGTTGAGTTTACAGGTGACACCAGGAGTGGAATTCACGTCATGGAGGGCATGATCACATGATCTTTGGCAGTGTGATGACAAACCTCGTCACCAGGTGCATGTACATGTCACGTCCACACTATTATTACCATAACGGTTGCACATTCAGACATCCATTTCTGACAAACCCTTTTCTTTTCACAGAACATAAATCACATCTTGGAAACGGGAAACATTTATAGGAGCTATGTCTTTGTTTCTATTTTTACAGGTCAAAATTTGAAGATCCATCCAAACAATTATGTGAGGGAACAAAGCAGAAGGCAGACAATTCCTAATTAAAAACAGACATTAAAAAACCTCTGCATGTTATGGTGTTTGCTCAGCACAGTGTCTTGTAATCTGTTACAAAATAACATTTTATCAACTACTGAATAAATCAAATTTAGTTCCTGATGTGTTCATTCAGAGCAGGGTTACAACCACTAACAAACGCAATTACTGAATTACTTGCTAACATGTTTTTCGATTAATTTATAAATCGTTTAGTTGATAAAATGTCGTCAGAGTTGTTTCTGAGTAGTTTTGTCCATTAACTGAGTGAATAATCAACTAAATCTTTCAATTCTGCCAAATTGTTCTAAACTGTCCTAAAACCTGCTACAAAAAGATTTCCACACTGATAATGGTTATTTTGATAATTTAATCCATTTTACTCCACTTTCACTTGAGTCAAACCTTTATTTCAAATTAAAATACTGTAGCATGTTTTCACCACAAATTCTACTTGTAATACAATATTTCATTTACTGTGTATTACAAAGGAAGAATTTCTAAATAAGAAATGGTTATTATATTACAAATTTGAAAGATCTATATGTATGTTTTTTCAATAGCATATTTCAAAAGCATGATTTTACAGTTCACCTAATATCAGGTTTTTAATAGTATGAATTGGGGATTTGAAAAATATGAATTCCTAACTGATGAACACATATCATTTTTATCAAAACCACTGTAGCTGTGAGGAACATCTACACCTCACATCACTTTACCTAATTATAGCAGCGATTATATGCTGCAGTTTAATTTTAGGTGTTATTCTGCTGTGTTTGCAACATTTTTCTTGTGCCACACATTTCATGTTTGTGTCCGTCATAGCTGCTGGATCTTCATAATTGTGACGGAGGGATGCTGGTCGGACTGTCACGGGTGACCTGCCCTAGTCAATAGAGAGGAAATGTGGCTGCATCAGCAGGTCTGGCAGAGGAGATGTGAACCCATTGACAGGGAGCAAAGCCACGTAGATGCTATATTCAGCAGCAGCCGCCGTTTGCTGCTGGACTCAGTTTACAGTCTATCTATAAGACAAGTATTGGCAAGGTGCACTGTAGCTGTCTATGTTGTATGCCTGAATTAGCATAAAAGAGCAGAAAATATTATGCAATTGGGGATCTTCTGCCTCATTGACTGCAAGCATGATCGGTCCACATCCAGTACAGACAGTGAGCCTATGCATTGTCCTGGTATTTCTGACCAAATAATAAACCAAAGCGCACCGAGTAAATGAATCCTCAATTAACGAAACTGACTAAAATATATGTATTTGGCTGACTAAAACCCTGTTTGGGGGCAGCACTAATTTCTCTATGCAAGACAAATCATGGTTAACAAGATCATAGACCGTGCTTAGAAAAAGCAACATGAATCCACTAGATAAGGCGTGTTGCAAGATTGAAATGACAAAAAGCAGCTGAATGAGACTTTAAAATCCTTCCTGGTTTTCATTAATATGAAAAGATGTTAACTGCACCAGTAAAAGACTAAATTATAACAGGAACAGGAAACAGTGTTGGCCTACTTACAATGAACTGAAATGACATTTGGTTTCAACAGCCATCAGTCACTGCATTGAGCTGAGCTGCTGAACTTTGTCAATATCATGCAACTTGAATGAAACCAGGGTCCACTTTATTGGATTATAGCCCAAAAGGCACAAAAAGCAACAATATAATTGAAGAAAAAGTAGCCAAAGCTGGTGTTACAGTGGTGTGTCTAAAATTAAACACACAGAATACAACAGAAATACATACCTTTGCCACCATGATTGGATATAAGAGATTGCTTTTACAGATATTATTGTGGTGTACAATCCAGATATTTTAATTTCTGATGTTTTCAGAATTTTTCTGCAGCTGCATAAATGTAAATCCAGCCACCAAGTCTTTGTATCTACTAGTCGTTTAAAAAGAGGCCCAGTATCCCTTCAGGTCTGTCTCCTGCATCTTAATTAAGGTCAGTGTGGAAGGGAAGATCTATCAAACAACAAGATTACTGCCAGTCTCCTGCTTTGTGGGAACTCAGCTATTGACCCACACATGAGTGTCAGAGAGCACAAAGCAGCAAGAGAGAGAGAGAGAGAGAGAGATACAAAAAAATCCAGAACTCCTTTTTCTTGTTCTTTTCTTCAGCCCAGACTACAGACGGACAAGGGGGCATTTATACCCTGCCTCTGTACCCCCTCCAGACACTGCAACCAATGGGCTTTTTCATGACATCAGCCTACTCACATCCTCCAGCCCACATCCAGAGCCATTGACTCGGTTTGGAAGAGAACAATCTGCTCTGCTGAAAGACCTCCAGTCTGGCTGAAAGCGGCTTTGTGCGTGTGAACAACATGAACTTCTCTAGTGATGCTGGCATAATATTAAATTCAATTTTATTTCTGGATTTTAAAATAACTAACAAAAAACTGTACATTCAGACCTACTTTTTTCAACATGTGGTGAATGTGGCAGATGCTTCGCTTTAGTATGTCAAAATGACATCAATTCAGTTGTCATCAGCATTAATATTTCCCTTTAGTGACGCTTCTACTGTCAGGTAGAAGCGTCACTAACCGGTTCATATTTTTGTGCTGCACAATATATAATTTCAGTATCGACCTTGTAATGTGTGCAGGCACAATAGTCGCCCCACTGCAGAATAGCAATGTGAAGTAGGACAAACTAACTCATACTACAATTTTTTTTGCTGCTTGATACAACAAGAAAACAGTTTTAATTTTCCATGACTAATCCACACTAATCTGAGTCTGTGTGAATGAACACAATGTACTCCGATATAAAGGTTTTCAGACACGCTGAGATTCTTAAAACTTTATTCACAAGACAGAGAGTTTGTTGATATGCATGTTCCAGGGGAATAGGAGAGAAACATTGAAAAGGAAGATTTGGTTGCTAAAAGAAATGCAACATCATTTTTATGGGATTATTTCAGCAACAGAAAGGACAGCATTGACCAAAAATGGGTCCTCTGTCGGCAGTGTCTTGCAATTGTTGCTACTACATGACGTAACACAACAAATTTGTTTGACCATTTATATCAGCATCACAGAGCTCTGTATGACAAGTGCAAAGATCTGAATGCCATTCAAGGCAAAAGACTATTTCAGATGTGTTTGGTAATGTGTGTTTTTTAAAAGATGTTCCTATTTTCTGTGCAGATGGACCTCATACAAAATCACCCCACTTATTCCAGAATGATTGATTCTCCCCAAATGCTGCAGTTAGTCAAGTAATCTGGTGAAAATTAGAAAAAATAGTTCATATTGCAGGAAACGAAAATATCTGAATCTCAATTTTTTTTTTTTTTGTTTGTTCATTTCTTCAATATCGCAAAGTCCTAGTAAATTGGAAGGAATCAAGCAGTTCCCAAATTTACATGACCGCAGATCTGAGGTTGTCTTTAATAACTTAAATATATGATATCACATTAGATTTAACTGTAGTCCACCTGTCACATTTTTACTCACTGTGGGTTCATTTTTCACTGCAAAAAAAAAATCCTGCACCTCAACAGAAACAAAACAACTATGGCTAGAAGTAGAGAAACAAAAATGTCTTTTGTGTTGTTTAACAAAGTGGTATTTCATTATAAATTTACTAAAATTGAAAAAAATCTGGACACGTAACATTCCAGAGGTGTTACCAATATCAGAATAAAGTCCTATTGCTGTATAGTACTTATATTTTAGTGTGTTTTCATAGTTGTCTTCTGTTTTCTTTGTTGATACGACTGCTGGTCGCAGTCTCATAGCTTCATATGCACTGAGGAGGGCAGAGTTTTTGTTTTTTTACAGAATCTGTACAATGCAAATAGTTTATTTTTGGAAAATCTGAGTAATGAGACATGCCGAATTAAAGGATTTTGATTAGATATTCTCATTTGAAGCTTAGATTTGGTAAATTTACCAACAGAACAGCACATCACAGATGATTATTAGAGGTTAAATCTCACCACTGCATCCGTTTTTACAATTTGTGGCTCTGATAAATGGTGTAATTTTGGCAATTTTTATGTATTTTTTTCTTACAGATAATGTGCCTTTTAAACCTGCCAGGAGCTTTGGGGTTTAGGGGATTAAAGTCACATACATCTGGATAAATTGCTTGATTAAAACATCTCATTAGTTTGAATTCTGTCAATATATTCCCAGTGGACAGCAGTACCTCTGATCTCAGTTTACGCTACTAGAGGAGACAATACTGACAGCTAAACACTCATTGTCCACTGCTGTAAAGTAAGAGGTGGAAGTGACACCACTCCTACTGCAGCCGTCAACATTTTAGACACCATCAGCCTACATCACAAGCTGCAACAAAAATCAAAAATAAAACCATGACAGCCCAAAAAAGGCCACCCAGCTCGTTGTCTAGTCACCCATGACAGGACGAGGGAGGAGGGAGATGGCTAATTTAGGCCAAATGGTAAATATTTCAGGAAGCCTCATTCATTATTGACGAACGGCTTTACCTTGCGAAGCAGACTACATATCGAGTGTCTTTCCAGTCTCCTCGCTCTGTGCTCGGTAAAATCCGTGCAGTGTGGGGCGCTCTGAACTACATTCTTTACAACATGTGAGAACAATAACAAACACAGTAGGCTTGGCAGGAAACATGTCATTTCTAATTTTTTTAAGACTACAAAAATGACATTTCTTCCATTTGTTCACTGCCATGTTGTATCTACTGTATATTCTGCATTAGCAAAAACATTGATTACAAAATGTTGAATGAGGAGCCACATTTTAATCTGAGTTAATCTGGCCACACCCACAGATAAACAGCATTGTCCTAAATTAATATCAGGTCAAATTTGATGGAGATTATGTCGCCTGAAGTGTGCTGTTCAAGACATTTACAAAGCAGGCGATTATAATTTGATAACCGCTTTAGTGCTCGCTCTGTTTAGCAGCAGAAAACAGTTCAGCTAGATTACATTTTTGTCCGAGATAGAGGGGAAAATGTGCTTCCTCTGAAGTTAAAGCTGATTCTAAATAAATGCTCGTATCATGTGTCCCGCTTGTTTACCAGAGATTTGCACAGTCACTCCAGCACCTATGCAGAGAAAATTTATCTTTCAGTAATCTTGTCACACAGCAAGGTCAGAGTTAAGGTGAGTGAAAGTACAGCTGAAAATTCATGCATTTTGTTCGCAGAAGAATCTCACAGCTCAAGCTTACATATTTCTGCACATTTTTATGTTTCCTGCAATCCACTGTAGATTTAGTTCAGCATTTAAAACACTTAAAACAATTGACATACAGTGCATTCTGTCAGTTCAGTGAAAAAAATGGGTTTAGACTACTTACTGGTGGTGTTTCCAGACATCTGAATGATGCATTTGCTTTCTTTTCCAATCTCTCTTGAATTGAAGGGGCGGACTCGCACTGCCACCTTCACTGAAGCCCCTGCCATGGTGCTGTCTTCCTAGCACCTCGGGGTGCCTTCTTTAGTGCTCGGGTGTGGAGCCTGCAGGTCTGGGGATGGGAGGGGAAAGTGAATCGTTATTAATACAATAATTGGACTTATTAACGTGTCAGCTCATAGGCAGTTGGCAGGCCAAAAGTGGCTTATGGAACAGTGTCTGTCATGTGTCATGCTGTGTAACTGTACAAAACGGACGTATTTTTACATGTTTGTGAAATGGTGGAATATTACACACTGCGGTTGGCGTGTTTGGGACAATAGAGGAGGGCAGGGCTGAGTGGCTGTAACATGAAAAGACCGTGCATGGTCAGCTACTGCCAAGGCAGATGGATAATAAAGCTAGCTGTAACAAAAGAAGTGCAGCAGCAGCTAAATGTCAGTCTATTTCTCTGGACGACAATAGCACTGAAACCAGCCACAAATCCAGGGCTGGGCTCCATTCAGCAGCTCCGTTTTTATGAACCACTGGCTCCCTAAAGACTCCAAAATGAACATGAAATCACTGTGTGATTTTAGTGTGTTGTGGGCGGATCGAGAGCAACCGTGACTCATCATCAAATTACAATCTACTAATGTTTTTGTCAATAACCGCGACAGTGAGCGACACAGTTATCTTTTACTGCTGCTGCCTCGGGTGTACTTGCACATACTATCAAATGATGTCATACTACAGCATATTAATGAGAGAGAATGTTGCTTATTTTACTTAATTTACATACAATATTTGGGATATGTTGGATTTGGTCTGAATATTCAATTACCTGATAACCATTTATGATTTGGAGACACATTCATGTGACATTGGCGTTGCTTGCTTATGATCGTTGACTAGTGAGATATGTTTTTTATGATGCTGTGATACATTTTAAATCTTTACGTAAACCATATTCTAATGTTTATGTCTTTTAGTTTATGCTGCTCCAGTCTAGGCTGATATTCTTAATCTAAATGGTTAAATGGAAGCTAAATTTGATAAAT
Source organism: Amphiprion ocellaris (assembly GCF_022539595.1). Lineage (NCBI taxonomy): Eukaryota > Metazoa > Chordata > Actinopteri > Pomacentridae > Amphiprion > Amphiprion ocellaris. Next base: position 31,884,160 of record NC_072767.1, on the reverse strand, counting down.
ATTCAGAGAATGTTCCATTAGTTGGTGACTCAGACGTCTGTCATCATTATTGAATCTTGTGAATTTGCTGTGTCACCCTGTTTCCTGGTACACCCTCTACACAGCTGACACCTAAACACATCCATTTGTGCAAGCATGTAACGTTATTACAACAGGAAAGCAGCAAGAAGGCTCTAAGGTGCTGTGGACAAGACGGAGGTCAAATAGGGATGAATCAATGAATAATATAAAAGCTTCAGCATTAATTCAATCCAGTTTAACATATGAAATGAAGGGACAAGGATGGGATCCACATGTGTAGGCGTCTGCTCACTGTGCAATATGACATCTTGTGTAAAGATCATTCTTAAAAACGAACATTTAATCTGTTTTTTCCTCCTCTCACACAACATCCATGGTCATAATCTGCTCTCACAGATGCTCAGTCCAATCAGCTGATGGTGCAGCTCAGCTGGGCGGCCACCATCTTCCCGGTGACAAAGGCTAATGCAATATAAAAACAGACTGGTGTGTTTACTTGAGAGCATTTTTTGACAGGTTTTAGCTCATCAGTTCTGTACATATACGTTTAAGAAACACTCAGTAGCGTTTAAGGGTAGCAGAAAATCAATAAATACTAAGTGAACCCGTGCTAAAGCTAACATGAAGCTAAAACTGACATTTAACGGCTGGTTCTGAAAAAAATATACTTCTTGCGTAGTTTAAAGTAACATTTACCGTCCTGCAGTTTACCTTTCTCTCAATGACACGACACTGCGTTTATTCCCGACGCCCTGCTCTCTCACACACACGCAATTAAAAGCCACTTTAATTTAAAATATTTGCATTAAAACACCGTGACAGTCGGTGAACCGTGTTACGGAACAGCTTTACTATCATTTAGCCGTTGTAACATTGGAGCCTCCACCATGGCCGCACCCTGAGCCCATCTCCTCCCTGGGGATTTAACACCGAGTAAATACACACCGACTCGTTAAAACGCCACCTCAGCCTCGAAAACGGAGGAATAACGTGACATAGTGTTAAAATAAGGTGCTGTCCTACCTCCTGCCTCCTACCGCAGTGTCTCTCTCCGGTGTGTTATCCTCCAGCTACCTCCACCTCCAGGTCCGGCTCTGCCCCGAGCTAGCAGCCGCCTCTCCTCCCCATGAAGGAGCCACTAAAGGAGCCGCGAAACGGGGCCTCAAACCACCCCCGACCTCCGTCCCTCCTTCCGCCCGGCCGTATGAGGAGGCTTGGCGGCTCGGTAGCCGTGGAAAGACTGACGTTTAACCCGAACCGGAGCGGTCAAAATGGCTCTGTTGTCTCGGCGTCTTTGGCAGAGGAGGATGCTGGAGCTCCGCTGACATCACCGCCGAGGGAGGTAACAGCATCAATGTGGAGGGAGGAGGAGGAGGAGGAGAGCAGGGGGGTGAGGAAGGGGAGGCAAGATCCCGCTTCAAACACCTAATTTTAAAGCTGCAAAAAGAGTGCAATCCTTTTTGTGTTGCTATGTAGTTAAAAGCAACACCCAGCAGGGATATTAATATCTCTAAAAGTCCAGGTTGGTTGCAGCATCACTTTGCATGCGGTTGATATGAGGACATATTAGGGGATGAATGAGGTTTAGTAGGTCAAACCAGGGACATCAAGCTGAGAGGAGACAAGCAGGTCACTGCACCATGGAAACACACAAAAGATAGAACATCTTGGAGCACAGCCCGGCCACAAAAACAGGATTATACACTAGCTGTGGCTCGGTATTACCACATTTTTTATTTTATTTATTTATTTTGCAGATGTGTTGTCCCTGAATGCCTCTTCCTGGGGTGATGTGAGTTTGTCTGCATTGCAGTTCAAAGTTGTGTCTTCACAGCCTCTGTTTACTGCAGCAAATAGGAAGTGTTAAGTGGCAAACATGGGCGTAGGTTTTGTTCCTTTTTGTTCCTTTTCTGCACCAATTTATGATGGAGACATCTGGATTTAGGCACCAGGGTAGAATACGAAATATAATGCAGCCAGGCTCTCAGGAAATCTGTATTGCTTTTAAATATGTATTCTTTTGCAGATCCCCTATTTAATATCCCCACTGAGTCAACACTCACTAACATGTAATGGTTTTTCAGTTTGCTGCCTTTATGTTTTTATGTAAGGGGACTATCACGGCTCACCTGGGAACCCAAGCGCAGATTTTATTTACAAAAAGAACATTAAAGTAAAACTCAGAGCCCCAAAGAGTTACGGAGCAATTTCTCTTTTTTCCCCTCTAATCTCAGACATGCACAAACTACAAGATTTGAAAATAATGGCAACTCACATGCTGTAGGATCTTATTGAGGTTACTATGCCAGAGGGAGCAGTGCATCATCTCACATGATCCTACGGAGAAACAGAATGGAGAATGTGGAGCAACAATTTGCTGTGATGCTACTTTCCTGTTAGAAAAAACAAAGCATAAAGCTCAACAAGTCCGGATGAGAAAATGTTTGGGAAATGAGGTCTACATGTGTTGTCGATTCTTCAGTGAGACCTGCAGATGAGATGTCAACTCTTTGTTTTAATAACTGTGGGTAATGTTAGAATCAAAAACTAGATTGCTAGTGTACACTGCTTCTTTTTTTAAAAAGATATTTCATCAAAAATACTATATTCCATTCCCAAGTTTGCAGACAAGTATTTACAGTAATCAACAAGCAGCAGTTGGTTTACGCTTTTATTTTGTTGCTTACAGCCTTAGGTAAGTTCTGCTCTGCCCCAATTTATAAAATAGTTTTTTGTAATTTTTGGGTGAATTAAAAAACCCTGTTTTTGAATATTCACCTGCGAGCCCTCATGCTTTGGAGCTCGGTCCCTCACAATCCTGCAGCAATTATTGTAAGACATTGCAGAGACCAACTTCCCGGGGGAACAAAACAGTGCGAGTCTGTTTGAGGAAGGGGTGAAATGGGGTAAATCCAACCAAAACTACTGTCATGTGAGCTCGGCCTTTGCTGAGGCAGGAGTAGGCAGTGGAATTCAGCTGAGGCCTGGACTGGAGAGCAGGGAATAACAGCATCTACAACCTGAAGATCTGAGTCGGGTTTATATAGCCGAGGAGGGTAATGAGTAACAGGTGCTCAGATCTCCCACACAGCTGTTTGTACTCCTGCTGTTAACATACCCATGCAGACCAGAGAAACAAGGAGAGGCTGCCAACTATAAGAGGAGGGCACAGCAGGAACAAAGTCACTTGTTCTAAATATTGATGGAGACATTTCCCCTGTGTGTCCCCTGAAATCCACACATATGGTGAAAAACAAACAATGCACATAGCAGCAATTGTAACTTGTCATGGCAGGTTAGGTGCAGGTGATATATATGTAATAACTTTCCCCAGCATAACAGCGTATCAGGACCGTTACACTGAAGAGGCTCCATGGACAGGCAGCTATCATTCGTGTTATTATTTACTCCTGTCCTCTTCCTGCTCGACATGCTACACCTGTGTATCCGGTTACATGGGGCTTCAACATATGAGCTGACAAGGATCATCTTTAATGGAAATAACAAAAATGAAAACAATAATGCCAGGTCATTTCCTATTTAACTTAATATCAGTTGTGCAGTTGTAGTCCAGGAAGTGCAGTTTTGATGTACTTAGGCTTTTGTTGGTTATTTCCATTTTATGGTACTTTATACTTCCACTTCACTACATTTTTCAGAGGGAAATATTGTTCTTTCTGGTCCACTGCATTCATCTGACAGCTTCAGTTACTTTCAAGATACAAACTGTATGCAATGCATAATATAGCAATACATTGTTAAAGGCTGAACCAATGGTTTCTAAACTTGATGTCTTCTTGAAAAAAGCAGTATGTAGTCGGGGACATATTTCAGATGAGTTGTTAACAAGTTTGCCAAATAGTGATTTTTCCCTCTAAGTTACTCACATGGTTCTGTTTCAGTAAATGTGGAAATGATCTGATATCTCAGAAGAGAAAAATTATTAAAGCTGAAACCAGATTTGTGGATCAGGACTTAAATTTTCTGATGAGCCTTCAGATTTATCTACCGTCTCTGTACATAAAACTGCATACAAAGTAGTTCAAACCTGCAGCAGCTACAGCAGTAACATGCTGCTGACACACTGATGCTTTACTATTAATAACCTAATGATGTTCAAACCATTGCTTTAACTTTAATACTTTAGCTGTAATTTGTTTCTGCTTGTTATGAAGTATTCTTACATTGCTGTATTGGTATTTTTTTCTTCAGTAAAGGGTTTAAATATTTCTACGACTACTTTATGCAACACAATTTAGAAAAGAACAGACACAGCAGGAAAGTAACAGGTGCAACAAATATTGTTAACAATGGCTCAGCTTCATCAAGAGTCTCAGTAACTATAATAGTGAGCCAACATTCACTGTAGCAGGACCCTGGCAGTGTTGCTCCCAAAATGGAATGCAGTAGGTTTTAACAATACCAATTACATCAGTACTTTGCCAAAATAAGACATTCTGACACATTATTATAAGAAAATCACACACGTAAATAATTAAAGCAAGTTAGGCTGATTTCTGTTTAGGTGCATGTTAATGCTGGTTCACTGTCAGAGTCATTACAGAGCCATTGTTAATGTTATTAGTAACACCTGAAGTTTAATGACAAGTGAAGGTGTCTACAGAAACGAAGCCCTATTTTGGTGTGAATGTGAACATTTTAACACCCTCGTGGGGAAGGTAACACTTCCCAGTTTGAAAAAGTAACACACTGTTGTTTTTTTTATTGGCAGATTGGAGTCTTTTCACACTAAATACATTTAGAGCTGACAAACAAATTTAAAAATGAAGGTGAAAAGGGAGGAGAAAGGATGGGAATAGAGCTGCTCATGATACAAGTCAGTCAGATTGTGGGACTAAAACCCTGTAGTGTTATTTATGATTTAGTATTATTTACCTATTCTACAAAAATTTGATAAAACCCGACCTGACTTTATTCTTATTTTATGGGGATTATTTTTTGTTTTGTTTATCAAGGAGATCAATAGCCGATATGCAAAACGGATACACTGTACATTTGCATTGAAGTGAAAATCTTGGTTTCAAAATTTAGAATCACACAAATGTCAACATAAATTTATATTGAAATACCTCAGTCTATTCATGTTTTACACGTTTAATTAAACTAGAACTCATCAACGTTTGTCCTTTAGTGCTGATTGGCTGTTTCTCTTGACAGGGAACCAATCTGAGAGTGTTGTGAGTGGGACATTGCTTGAGACTACAGGTAAAGAGAGGCTGCTGAGGCAAAGTAGTGTATTTTTTGTTCTATTATTTTTTTCAGGGATCACTTTTTAAAAAGTAAGATAGTGATAATCAAGAAAATGCACATTATCAGATCCGCTAATCAATCGGTTCCTAGTTACAAAGCCTAAATAGAATCTATTTCTGACCATTATGTTGAAGAATAATTATTTTCTAAAACATTAAATCACTAATAAGGGTTCTTTAGAGAGAAGCAGAGTAAGATGAAGCCCAGCACCTGCAGAGATGTTTATGGAGAAGCTCTCACACAGTCATTGAGCTGATTGCACTGATGAGATGAGGAACCAAACAATGTCAGTGTGTCCTTGTGCGAGTGACCTCATCTACGCAGTAAAGGACCATAATGGTTTTAGTGCCTGTAGAGGTTGTTGCTACCAGATCAATAGTTTCCTTTGTCTTCCGTGCACAACAAGACAAACACATACAGCAACCACCTTTATGTTGAAATTAACCTCAAATTACCCCAATTTTAGCCAGTGAATGGGAATGTTTTGTCGAGTTTTGTAAAGAGGCTTAGGAGCAGTAAAGGACTGTGAACATGAACTGTCTATCTGGTGGCAGGATACTCTGGCTGCTCAGGTTTCAGCCTGATTGAAACACAATGCAATTGTGACCTTGCTCTTTGCACAGTCCTACCAGTCCTACTGCTCTCTCTCTCCCACATTTAGTGGATGTTTAACATCTCTCTCGGGCCCTCTCTGCCTCCTTCACTTCTATCTGATGCAATTGCTTTATTTAATTCATCAGCATTAAGACTTCAAGGTCTAATCCACGCACAGAAAGAACACGCTGCACTCGTCCTGCTTCAAATGTCGCTCAATAAATGCAATAAGTGTGAATCATTACAGATGAGAAAGGATGATGTCACTCGTATGAATCACCACCTACTGATGAGGGACTTTGTTTTAATGTGAAGCAGGCCAGGTACATGCTCTGGATATTTTAAAAGTGAGAATATAAGGACATTTCTTTAGATTATTTAGGGAACGTCTAGTAGAAGAGGATGCAGGAGGTTTATTCTGCCCTGCCCTCCAGCTCTGCTCTGCCATGTCTAAATTCAGTGGCACAGGAGGCTGAATAATTTATTGGCTGGGTGAGCTGCTGCCTTGAGCCTGGTGTGACAGACATGTTTCCTTAAAGAGACGCTCTTGGTGTGTGTCTGTCAGAGCGTGTCGGACAAACTCCCACCCCGATCACATTCAATGTGCACACAGCAGAGACAATAGTATCATTAATTCAATTATATATTCATTGATAATCCACTGAATGGAAGAAAAGCTCCTCAGTTTGATACAAATTGCATTACAGAATTATAAGTAACATCTAAATGTGCAGTTGTAAACATCAGGTAGGTGATACCATATTGCATTTAGTTATCTTGGGGTATTCTCAGTGGTATGCTTAGAAATTTTACTAAAATAAAAGTAGGAATACTGCAATGCATAAATACTATAATCAGTCATGTATTTAACACTTTTACTAAACTACATATATGTATTAAAATTCTGAATGTTTCAGTAGAACGCAACTAGACTGAGATTTCTCCTCAGGCAGTTTTACAACCATTAACACCCTGAGTCTTGTGAGTTTTGGGTCATTAACAGGTTGTATTACATGTGATTCGGAGGTGAGAATAAATACCTGGGACTTCCCATCAGTCAGCTGAAACAGAAAAGGCCTCTGAGTTGAAGGTGAGACATCTTCAGGAACCAAAAAGAGAAGCCGCCTTCCAGTAAAACACTTAGAATGATTATGAGCTGGATAAAATAAAATCTACACAGATGAAAGTCATAAAATCAAAATATACTTACCAAGCACCAGAAGTGAAGCACTTGTTATGCAGAATAGACACCTGGAAACTAGTTATGGATGAAACAATGTGTGAGCATCACTCAAGAGTTGCAGCTGTTAAAAAAACAGGCTATGGTTAGCAGTGATGTACAGTAAATAAATGTACTAAGATACTGGTTGTATTTTTTCAATTTTACACATTTTTTTCTGCTACCTTTTACTCCACCACATTTACCTGACAGCCATACTATAGGACTTTAAAAATTCTTTATGCTTTAATAAATACTGAAAAATATAATGAGTTGCTATGCAGTTAATTATGCCATCTGGCAGTATATAAATTAATTAAATCAGTTTTGTATGTTAAAGACTCCCTACAGTGAAAATTCAGCTTTTCACTTTGTTAAAATGTCCATATGGTGTTTTTTTTTTAATCTATTATGAGCAAAAATAAGCAGCCAACACCATGACTGACTGAGATAAGTTTTTCAGGGTTTAATCAACAACTGGAGAGGAAATTGTCTGCATCGGTAGGAATAATCCAGTTGTGTAACACAGAAAAATAGAACACTGACAGAGACCATTTAATGTGTAGAGAATGATTTTACATTTATACTATAAGGCCCTTAAGCCGGTTATACTTTTACTTCAGTAAGGGTCGGAGCAGAAGACTTACTCAAGTGTAGTCAAGTACAGTTTTTAAGTATTTGCTTTGGTAACTTTCCACTACAGTGTATCATCATTGAGCTTAAATTATTTTTCTGTCTGTGCCCTGCTCTTACTGTCTGAGAACATGGCATATCCTGGATGCTGAGCTGAGAGATAAGCTCCCCCTGGTGGAGTGAAGATAAAATAAAAATTGGAAGACATTATGAGCAAAAAGAAGCGGTCAACACCGTGACTGACTGAGATAAGTTTTTCAGGGTTTAATCAACAACCGGAGAAGCAATTATATGCAACAGTAGTAAATTTACTTAAATCGCATATTAAAACATAGTTTCTGTTAATGTGAAAGATTTCAGGAGATTGTCTATGGAGAAACCCCAATTAATCGGTGTTGTAGATGAAACTAAGATTCAGGTTTTCCATTTCTAAATACTTTTTATCATTTGTCATTTATCATGTACTTCACTTTTTGCTACAGTTGTTTTATATAATTACTTGATTACTACTGTCACTCATCCGTGTTGTGGCTTTTGTGTTCCAGCTTTTATATTGAAAATGATGATTTTGATCATAAAAGACAGCAAAAGATAGTGTCACTGGTGTTTCAGTGAACCTCCTCTGCTTTGTCTCAGTGTTTCAAAGCCACAAAGATGCTTCCCACGCAAGTATTTTTCCAATTTTCTGTGATTCTGACTTCAGTCTGCAGACTATACGTGGATGTGTTTGTCTCTGAACAACACAATATCGACTGTCCAAAGTGCAAGTCAAAAAACAATGCCAACTACTTTCCTGGATTAATGGAGAACAGTTTATTGTAGAGTTCAGTGACACATTGGAACACCATCATCCTGACTTGTAACTTCAATTTCCACAAAAGAAAGGAAAACTCTTCAGTGACAGAAGTATCTTACTGACATTTCACCGTTACGTTACCGACCACTTGCACGGCGGTCACGTCAACATTTACCACAATTTTACATCCATCACAGCCACGAGGGATGACGAGCATTGTCTTACCAGATACGTGTGAGCAAAGTAAATGTCCACAACCTTGAACATGAGATGAAAAACACTGTTGTCGAAAGCCTCTGTAAATCACTACATGACACCCTTCATTCGCTTATATTGCTCGGATGACACGTATTCATAGTGTTCTTTAATAAAAGGCAAAAACCCTGCACAGAATACTTCATATGTACAGAGTAAAACAGTTTAGAAAGGTTGTTAAAATCTCTCGTAGCAGCGTGCAATACAAGATCGTACACTGGGATCAGCTCGACTGCTAAAACTGGCCACCACGAACCAAAGATGGCATAAACAATGCTTGTAAAAGTACACCTTCTGTACGTAGTAAATAAATTTGCCACTATTAAGAACTAATTCAAAAGCTTCTATCACTAAAACACTATTAAAGTAAGTAATACATGTTTATTTAGGCTGACATTTAGCAGCACCTTTCAAGAGGTAACATTACAGTACTGCAGGTACTGGTTAAAATACCTTCATGTGTATGCAGGAATGGACACACAGGTGCATTTGACTTTAGTACAGTCTTAAAGCCGCTGTTACCCTGCCATACCATTCATAGTGCACATAATCAATGCCCAATGCTCTCACGTTAAAAAAAAACAAAAAACGCCATCAGGACATTGTGAAGTGTGGTGATCGCACTTACTATAAATGTCCAACTACTGGAATGTGACTCAGCAGCCTAGGTATTACTCCGTGTGACTTTAGGTGACCAGTGATGTTATTTAACTAACCTCTGTGACTGTTTAGTTTGTTAAGTTATTTCTGTTGTGAATCTAAGTGACCCCCAGTGTGATAAGACTCATTTCAAAGTCTATTTTCCAATTTAACAAGCAGCTTTATGAAAATTTAAGAAGCAACACCTGGAGTCACTTATAAGAATATATAAATCCAAATACTAAATGTTTTTTTTATGATATGTGAAGTGGTAAAGAACTGGCATCAATTTATTCTATTTTATTATTGGAGTGACAAGCTCGAATGGCTCAAATGAGTGTGAAAAACACTATTACCTGTATTTTACTTATTGTAAAGTTACTATTAAAGGATCTCATTACTTTTAGGTGCTGAATTGCTCGCTGAAGGGAGAGGCGGAATTAAAATCCTCCAAATACAATGAGGAAAGTTGTTACAAGCTAGCAAACACATACGGGTGAGGAAAACACTTAAAGGAACAGTTAGAGGTTCATATCAGTTTCATCTCTGTGCATTAAGTCCAGAAAGAGGCTTAGGTTTGCACAAAGACTGAAAGCAGGAGGAAACAGCCAGCATAGCTCAGTGAAACTTCAAAAACAAAACACCCACCCCAAACTGTGTTATGTATCTCATGTGCTGGTTATTATTCATCTTACACCATAATAACAATAGCATTGAAACAATTCTACCTTGTGGTTTTCCTATTCTAGACCAACTACTGCTGGGTGGAAGCAGTTCTATAGCGTTAGTGGGGTTGCCAGGTTTGCACCTTGTACTCATACAGCAAATTATTTGAACATATAATAGCTGAGTTTGATTTTCTGGATTTAAAATGACAGATATCAGTTATGTTATTTTGACTAAAATTTTTATTCCACATTTATCTATATCGATAACTTCATTTTGACTAGTCACAATCACAACTATTTATTCAGTTTGGACTAATCAAAATAAGAGTTGCCAGTATCTCCAAAATGTTAATCTGACTAGTTGTTGTGCATCATGCTGCTCATTTGAGGCATCCTGTTGGATACTGGTCCATCAAAGCATTTGAACAGACAAAGCAGAAGGAATGGCAACTGCTGTGGTGGATAAGATCATTAGGAAATGCTATTAAAAAGGAAGAGCTCATCAGCAAAGAGTTTGTGGAGATCATTAGAGACTTGTGGTCGAAATTTACCAGAACTTTGGCCTCAAGCTGCTCTGACATGGCGGTAAAAGAGCTTGTCATATGCTGTACTGCCGTCTTCGCTTCCTACTTGCCATAGCTGCTGACAAAACTCAAATTCAAGATATCTTTGACTACATTTTGAGAAATCTACAAAAGCCATTCTCAAAAGTTTTAACCTAATTTAAGATATCTCAAAAGGACAATGTAGAAATCTCATATTGAGAGGCATTGAAGATATCTTAAATACAATTTATGACTAGTCAAAATTAAACTGTAGACACCTGAAACTTGAACTACTACGAGTCACAATTCAGCTGCAAATATCTGCAAGGCACATTGTAGATATCTGCGGCTGAATTGTGGATACCTGTGTTGAAAAAGCCTTGTGCTGGAGGAATGACAATGTGAACATCTGAAACACCCACCTTCTTTTAGACGAGGAGAAATGAATTACAGACATCTACAATACATATGAAATGTTAAAATGGCTAACCAGATACTCAAGTATGAATGAATACTGGGGACCATCCTCCTGGTTAACAAGTAAGATAACTTTGGAGATTTGAAGCATAGTTTCTAAACTTCTAGCTATACCAGCTGTTTCCACCTGTGTGCTGAGCCGGTAGGAACACATGTCCGACACCGTACAGAATGCAAAGAGATTATTCTCAGTCTGACTGGGTAAAGTGACAAACGCGTATTTCTCTGAATCCTTTAGGAATGAAAAACACAGCAGTCTGTTCACTCGAATGTCAAACGATTACTGTGAATGGCTTAAAACTTTGTGCAAAGCTTGAGCCATGGCAGCTCTCCTTCCTGGAGTCACTGAGGCACTACTTCCTTCAAAGAAGCCAGGGCTGAATGGATGCGAACGTGGAGCCGGTTCTCAAAGTCATAGCCTGTAAAATCCTCCTAAAACATTTGAAACACATAGATCTGAGAATTCTGAGAAAAATATAATTACCCTCCAATGCAGATGATTGATCTGTGATGCTTTTTACCTTTGCTTGAAGTAGCAATGATCTCCCCTTTCCCACTGTCTGAATTGCAAGTAGAGAAACTGAGTGTTATAACTGAGCACTGCAATCCACAATAAAATAACTAAGATTCTGAAAGCTGTGTGCAGCAGACTGACCTCTGGTTTTCCGAGGAGAACGCATCCCAGCTCGTAGACGGCATACGGCTGAACATACGAGTTGATTTGCCGCCCGTATTCGTCCCTAGCAGCCAGCTGGAAAGACTGGATCACAGATGAAAAGAACAGGAAGAGCAGGATGAGTAAAAATAACCAGTGTGGATTAACTGTTAACACATTCAGCTCTGAGAGATACCTGAAGAGCATCCCTCATATTCCCATGACATTTATGAATGGCACCGAGAAGGAGGTGTTTCAGGCCTCTACACGAAGCTTCATCTAAACTCTGTAACACTGAACACACCGGAGGAAACCATCACACAGGGCTAAACATTTAAAAAATCTGGCTGCTGCATGTTATTTTTTTTCTGAATCACATAGGCTACACTCACCTTGATTCATTATCTGCAGTTTAGATGACGAGCAGTTCGGCAGTGCTTTCCACAGATAAAGCACTTCGATTACGCCGAGGATGCATAGCTCTCTGGTGGGTGAGATCTTCCTCAGTCTCTCAGCCTGCAGGCAGAAATCACACAGACATGGAAAACTTTTGTGATTCACTCGCAGTGACTTTCAAAAGGGGGTGAAGGTTGCAGCGATACCCACCCTTTTGACAGCAAATTGCTCTATCTGGTTGTTTTTTCTCTTGAACAGCTTCTGCACGTCCTTGAAAACTCCGCTTGCTCCATCCAGGTCTCCTGCAGCTCCCTGACACACTGACAGAAAACACAGAGAGGACCGTTACTGCCTCCAGGGCTTCACAACTTCTCTCTCTCTGGGAAACTAGACATCGTGAGTGGGTTTTCTGGACTGGCTCCTGTAGCACCTGGCTGCCTCTGACTGATAGGAAGCCTGTACTCCAATCACAGCAGCAAGTCTGACAGTTAGCGCCGCTACAGTCTCGGTAAAAATGCCATTTTGTAGAGGATAATGGTCTGGCTGCACCTCACTATCATTCGGTAACTGAATGAGGAAAAAAAACACTCTGGCTTGTTTGTATTGCTTTAAACCAATTACAGCCATTATGGGGGAGTGTAAACAAAGGATGCAGCTTCCTGTCCCCTCAGAATGATGACTGGTGCAACTGTTTAGGTAAATATTTCCACGTTAAGAGGCGACGACTGTCAGAAACTGGATAATATACTGAAAAAATATAGCAGGGCTGCTTTATCGCATTATCCAAATTCAAAAACTTGACTTTTTCAATGTGGTAGGTTGCTGCCCAGTGTTTCCCATTGTGAAGAAAATGGGGACGCACAAAAAGCAGAAGGGAAGGACAAAGGTGCCTAAAATGAGCATCCAGTGGCAGGTTTATAGCTGCATCTTACTGTGATTTAGTGTGAGCAGATCGCCTCTGTGCACCTTGTTCTGTATTTACTTGTAATTCTTTGATAGTGGTTTCCTGGTGTCAGTGTGTACTCCATAGCCACTTACTACTGGTTACCAGAGATTTGGTTTGTTTGACTGAGGCACTTGTCCCACTGCCTGGACACTCAACCAGACACCTGCCACCTTTCAGAGGCTGGTTGTTACAACCCCGCCTCGGGAGGGGGGGGGGGGGGGGGGGGGGGGGGGGGCAACATAAACAGTTGTTGGTGGTAAAAATCAAATTATTTATTACAGAAAAGGTTGAACAGAAATGTGCACGTTACTATACAAACTGAGGCAAAACTAAGGAAGAGGGCTGGTGGGTGCTGCTCAAATCAAAGAAAATAGCAAAACACAAAAAGAGTTCTCATAAGGAGAACTTAACACTACCATCGCGGTGGACAAAAGAAAAAACGGAACAAAAAAAACTCACTACATGGGAACTGACAAAACAAAACTTACACAGGAGTCAGCACCCCTAATCCTGGTGAAACCTAGACAAAAGGAACTACCTGGAATGAAATGAGGCTGTATCAGTTTTTGATTCTAACCCTTGCCCAATTCCTTTCACACAGACAATCTTGCCTCAACCACACAGATCACACAGAATGACACGCTGGAAGTCAGCTGCCCCGTTCAGTTGAAGCGCTAACTCTTTTAAAGGAGTTGGCAGTTTTCGGTTGGTCAGCCTGGGGAGCGCTGCACCAATCACTGGACTCCTGGTTGCAGCCACGCCTCTGCGGTCACGGTCCAACCAGGGAGTGGGGATCACACAGCCCTATTTGCATCTTGGAATGAACGGATGTTTGGCCTAGATTATTTGGTAATGTGAGGAAATAACAGATCGATAATCCTAATATCGCGTTCTCCCATCTATCATGGCATTATTTTCCAGTTGTAATGTGCGCATGTCTGAGATTAAAGAGAAAAATATCTGTGAAATTTCCCCTTATGCGCATGATACAACATGATTTCAAAATCTGTCAGGATTTTCCTTGTTTTGTTTTTGTAGATTTCTGACATTATCAGTCTATGTTGGAGCCTGTATAGTTTCACCCTTTTCTTTGATTTAGCAGACTAGCAGATAGATTTTTCTTACATTTATGTCCACTTTGCATTTTTTTTCCTCATTTGTTTGTTAATCAGCAATAAATGACCTTGTTGAAGCGAAAACAGCTGCTTTTAAACAGCTGCTCGGGTGCTTCCCTGCACCCAAGAAAAACTGGGACATAACAGGACAGGACACAGAGAAACAAACCCGGCAGTGTGAGTGTTCGCTAGTGTGTGTCAGACTTACCTCCGGTCAAGTAGGCATAGTAGCACTGTGACCAGCGTGACTCATTCTTCAGCCTTTCGAACGCCCTGTACGCGTCCTCGAAGTTCATCTCTATCATGCTACACCAACCTGGCCCAGAGAGAAGCACACAGAACAAAATGAATCCCTCGCTGCGCTTCACGCCTGCTACCAGTATGTCACAACTAACCTGATGAGAAAACACGTACCAATCTCATAGAGACACACATGCTGGATCTCTCTTTGGTCTGATGCAAGCTCTAATGCATCATGGAAACAGGCCAAAGCACTGTTGATATGGCACTGGGGACAGAGGAGAGAGCACACACACCAGCAGGTAATGCTAATCGTGTTACACACAGACTACATGCATGTGTTGAATGACAGAGTTAGATCAGTAGATGGTGGATCAGATGTCGGTGACTTAATGATCCATCTCACATGCATATTAACTGTATGTGTTCGAACAGAGAGGCTGCAGGATGAAAGATTATTTTCTGATTCTACTGTTGTATTTCTCATCCAGAGTCTTCATCCAGCATCACACAAATAGACAAGTTGCATACTAAACAGACTGGTTAAAGTTTTCCGTATGATTATTATAAACTTTAAGCCTGCAGTACGTACCTCTAGCCTTTGAACTCTTCCTTTAAAGAACATGAAGAGAGACGAGTTGGGGTAAACCACCGACTTTCTCTGCAGAATAGCTTTGGCCTCCAGCAGCCCTGCATGTGTGTCAGAGCCGTCCAGAGCAAAGAAAGGCAGCACTACTGTGTGGTACCACAAGAGGGCCAACCTGAGCAACAAAACAAGAGATGACAGTGTTCAGTTTCTGTCTAAGTCTGAATAGGCATTAAACTGAGTATCTACAAAAGCTTGGACTTCTCTATGTGGCTTAAAACTTGATCTTAAAAACAAACTCTCCAAGCTCCTGTGCAGCAAACAAATGGAAGCAGTAATAAGATTATTTTTGAAAAAAGGTGCTCTAAAAAGATCCTTAATCGGCTTAGAGTTAAATTTATTTGTTTGGATTAAAAAACAGAATAAAAAGACATTAAATTCTAAAAGCTCTCACCTGTCAGAGTTTGTCCTGAAGTTTAAAGAAGCATCTCTTTTAGATAATAGCCGTGTGATGAAATTTTTAAAAATCTTGTCTACTTATTCTCTACCTACTACTTTTAAAATTGTACAAATTAATCTTTGCTTTATTTTTTTTTCTTTTGGAAGCTGCTCTTTATTTTGCAACTAAATGTTTTCCTATTTTTACAGCTCACATTTGCCCGTGTAATGTTCAGGCTCCACTTTACACCACTTGCAACACTTGGTCAGACTGCTTTGTCAACTTTAACACTCCATCTTCAATTACTCTTTAAATTTAGAAAAAAGGAATTCATATTCACAGCATAAAACATATTTAATTTTTTTGTGCAATAAAACATAAGAGAGATGCTCTATAGGGGCCAACATGAGGTTTGGATTCTTTAATTAATTATGTCAAGTTCCTTTTTTAAAAACTTTTTGTGAAATTTTTTTTAGTAAACGTACTAATGAACGTCACATGACAAGACACGACATAGTTTATATCAAAGATTCTAGAAAGTAGCATCAACAATTGTTGTTTTAATTTACTGTTACAATGGACGGATAATAAAACTACAAAAAGTAAAGCTGATGTAGATTTTTTGGCCAGCTGTGGGCTTCAAGCTGCAAACACATCATTGACACAATACAACTTTACAAACCTGACTGTCTATTACACATCTATCAAAAACAGAATTTATGTAAGTGTAATAGTTACTGTTAATAAGCTCTGTTTTGGCCTCTTAGTTACTTTGTCCGTCATTTGGTGCTGAGCAGAAAAAGAACTTTATCAACACAAACAATTGGAACTGACAGGAGGAATACATATAAACCATAAAATGTAAATAATTAGCTGAACAACACAAAGAGAGCTGAAGGGCACTATCCATGATATGAATATCTATGGGTTCAACACTTTTCAATTAACATGCAGACCTTTCATCCATTAACACAGATACTAACAAAGCCGCTTTAAATAAACTTTACATGTAATGAACCATTTAAAATGAACTACTGACTGTGTTTAAACTGTCTCTCTGTGTAAGTAAATGCTGAGACCTGAGGATACTCACGTAGCCAGTGGTGCCTTCATGTCTTTGCTCTCGCTTGCATACATCAGGGAGGACAGGCCCTGGAGACGGTCGCCGGGGAAACCCAGCAGGTTGATAATCTTGAGCAGGTGTGGCGGCACCATGGAGATGCACAGGTGGAAGAGGCCATAGCCGAAGCTGACGGAGCCCTTGAGTCGGTCCAGGGCTTCTGCTGTCACAACGTTCTCCACCGGGGCGTTGTGGTTGGCGTTGTCCGCTGACAGGGACTCCTGGTTGCCGGAGGACCTCCGCTGACACGACTCCTGCAGCTGGCTGATGTCGCTGTGGCACTTATTGTACATTTTCCAGGCCTTACGAAGAATCCAGCCGCCTTTGATGTATGCTGTCAGTGGAAACAATCAATAAGGCACTTCCTGTGAGGCGTTGCATAGTGAGGTGGAAAAACAAGACCAGAATTTTTCAAAATGGGGTTGTTAATTAGTCTAGTTGGTTTCCATTAATGAATATATATATCATCAGTTTATCTACAGAGCATTCAAGTCAAGCTAGCAACAAAGTATTTCTCATCAGCCTCATTTTTCCTTGTGTTTAGTGGTAATTAGCATGCTATTTTTTATTTTATTTTATTTTATTATCCCTTATTAATCCCACGAGGGGAAATTCTGATTTCCGCATATCTCCCCAATTGGGGGAGTCAGAGCGACGGGTCAGCCGTGGTACAGCGCCCCTGGAGCAGGAAGGGTTAAGGGCCCTGCTCAAGGGCCTAACAGTGGCCACATCGGGGTTTGAACCTCTGACCTTCTGAGCAGTAATCCAGAGACTTAACCGTTGCACCACCACTGCCCCCAAGCATGCATAACTAAAATGGTAAACATTATATCTGTTAAATGTCAAGCAAGCTGATGTTAGAATGTAGCTAAAAGTCCAGCTGTGTCTCAGTTCAGTCTCAGTCTCACAGTTAGCATGACTATAAATTCTCATCAATTAACTTTTACATCCATCAAATGTAATTTCTTGTTATATCTGACCAACAAACCTGACCCCAACATACGGAAATTACAATTATCTAAAACAGGACAACACAGACTGATAAGCAATTATTATCTCTTGCCCATGACAACTGCCCACAATCCATTGATTAGTTATTTATTTTTGATAATAAATCAAGCAAACAGATTAATTTACTATACATGAACTGAAAATTAGTGTGACTAATTGTTAGCATTACATAATATACCAGACACTTATCTAAATTATTGCTCCCTTATTAGATTTGGAGCTAGGGTTATTTGTCCAACCACAATCAACTAAAACTACAATTACCAACTCACAGCTTTATGCCTCTGCCAACAAGTAAAGCTGCAGTTTATGATCATGTCTGTCCAAAAACATATTATTTATGCAGTGAAGATTTTAAGGGATTTTACGGGTGTCACCCAAGATTACTGTTAATTCAGTGTCTGACCAAATGTTAAATATTGTCACAGTCTCTCTTTCTATTCCTGAGATGTAACGTTAGATAATTGAAGAAAATGTTTTTTTGCTTCCCTGTTTTGTTTTGTTTTTTTACAGAACTATATGATATCAAAATGAAAGTGCTTTTTTTAGATATAAAATGTCATTGCTTTATCATCTTATCCAAATAGACAAATTTTGCCATAATTAGCCCATAAATTCATGGGTTTTGGTCAAGTGGCCTTTGAAAATCAAAATCTAATCAGTTCACCTTTGAGCCCAAGTGAACCTTTATGAAAAATTGGAAGAATTTCCCTCAAGACGTCCCTGGGATATTAAATTGCAAGAATGGGACAGATCAATGGACAAGAAGCAGTAATTAAAAAGTTGCTTCAACCACTCTAATTATAAATGTGTGTATTTGTGTAGAAGTGCAAGCCAAGAACAAAGAGGACTGAAATGATGACACTGAGTAATCTGTTCAGATTATGGAACTGACTTCAATCATTACTAATGCAGTCAAAACTACATATTTCTTATAACACACAGATTTGTTCCTGTCCTGTATTATACACTTGTTAGCCACAACATTAAAACCACCTTCTTAATTTTATGCATGTTCCTCAAGTCACCAAAGTGGATCTGATCCATCACAGCATGAACATGGGACCTCTAGAGGTGTCTGACTGTGGGACATCAGCAGCAGATCCTTCGGGTCCTGTAGGTCAGACCTCTATGGATCAGGTTTGTTCCAGCGCATCCCAGAGATGCTCAATCGGTATGAGACCTCGGGTGTTCCTTGAGCTGTTCCTGAGCAGTTTTGTGATGTGTTGCATTGACCTGCTGGGGGATGCTGTTGCCATGGGGAGGTGTGCTTGGTGTAAACAATGTCTAGATGGACGGTACGTGTCAAAGTAACATGCGGATTAGTGCGAAGACCCAAGATTTCCCAGCAGAATGTTGCATTGTTGCCAGATGATCATGACATCTCTATTGTGTCACGACAGACCAACACCACCAACATTTAGGCTGCACTGTTTGGTTTGTGTGTAGACTCTGATTACCTGAGAGTTCCTGTTTGACGAAGGAGAGCACAGCGAGGTACACCTGGCAGTCAGCGACAATGATCTGTCTCTGCAGTCGGTCTACGACAACAACGCCGGACCGTTGGGAGTCCATCTGTAACACAAACACACATGTTCAGTCAGCAGTGTGGCTCTTCCAACCAGTTTCCCCAACGGTCGGTTGGCAGGCAGGCAGAGGAAAAAGGAGTTTTCTGAGTGACCCAGAGCTGCGAGACATTCCCTGGACTCCCTCACTCAGTTTGCTGATTAAATTTCACAGATGTACTAATTGAATCTGTTGGTGGCTTCGGCATGATCTCACTGCTGCCTGCATCATTACGCCCGATGCTGAGGATCTTAACATTGTTATCTGAACTGCAGCCTGTTCTGGTGGTGATATCAGGAGATGTAGGCAACAATGGAATCCATCTAAATTTGCAAATTGGTGTTATCAGCATCTCTGGATTTCAATTCCGCACAACTATCTGCTCGGCTTAGTCCTCCAACAGTCTACACAATACTTTTTCAGACTTTTTTTGCACATGGTTTTGCACTTACACTCTTTTTAATCTTGTTTCTGATTGTCTCTATCACTCCGGCACTGTCGCTCTCACACAGCTTCTCAGTGGTCCTCAGATCATCACAGGCCGTCTGCATCTTCTCCTCCTCGAATGTCATCATGGCATTCTGCAAGGAAATGCTGATTAAACTTGTTCTCATTTGTCTTAATGATATATCTGAGTCAAAGGGAATCAAAAAATCTTATCTTGCACTCTGATATTCAATTGTCGTGGTTCACAGAGCAGATTTATGCTTGAGCCAGCTCACAATCTTGTTATAAAAGTGTCAGAGTGTTATGTAATAGTCTTAAAAAGCAGGCAAGGTCAAAAGGCCTCTTTCTGCATCACAGTGAATGGAGGAACACAGTGACATCTGTACAGCTGTGTGGGGGTGAGAAGATGCTTCCCAGCTGACAGAATCAGAAAGTCTTGGTTTGGGCTCAGTTTGAAGCAGGCAAAAAATAACCAAATAAGTGAAGGAGGTAGTACTATCTATAAGGAAAAGTCTATAAGACAGCTGTTTCTCAATTATGACATGTACAGGAACTGGGATCCAACTGATCTTTATCATCACTTTCTTATCACAGCAGAAGTTTTTCCCTGCTAAACTGTTAACACTGTTCAGTGATTTCGCACATTTCTCACAGCGTTTCTCAAAACACAGATCTCACAGAAAGACCCCAAACTCTCTTCGATTCACTGTGTTAAACAAAAAGAAAACATTTGTTCACAGCTGATAGAAATTACTTGTATAATTACAAATATCTAATGCACATGTGTGAAGCTCCTTGGCACAACTTCTCAGTTAGCATTAATTTTGTATATATGCATAAAAAATGCCACCTCAATGTTGCTATTTGCAATGATGGACCAAAGAAAGTAAAGGCTTGATTATACTCCCTTGCACATGAACACACAGACTCCTGTGAACACCAGCAGACATCCCAGGCATGACGTTGCTATTATTACATTACTTTTCTAGCCTGCTTGCATGTAGACTGGAAGACTCCATTCCATACACTCACAGCAGATCATATTTAGATATTCCACAGAATGATGCACATCACAGCCCTGGTAGTGTAGTCACTACCCAGAAACAAATTTTGGTCTGTATCACATCTCTGGTAGAGCTGCATGATGAGTATGTAAGGCACAAAATTCTCTGATGTGACTCTTGCAGACTAGAAAAGCAGTATAACAGCAAAAACTATGAATTGTAGTGTCCACACCTGTCAGTGTCCATGTCTAAATTTCATCATCTCCCAGAGAGTCCTTGTGGACCCTTTTACAGATATATGAATGCAGTCCAAAAATGGTACAACTACACTAGAAGGGCAATAATTTGCTACATTGTTAACATGTTTTCTTTTGACTGAAACAAATAGTTAACAACATAACTTAACATTTCCACCTTGAAACTACGGTGTACTTATGACAGTCTCTGAAACACAGATTCAGGCCTACAGCGTTTTATACGGTACAAATCTAAAAAAACCTCGCCAGCTTGCAGGGTGGGTGTAGAATCGGTTTACAGTTTGAATATTTATGGCTGAATTACTCCAATAAGTTGATAGTGTAGAGTAATTTTAAAGTACTTGAGCGGAGTCGTAGATGACCTGGTGCTGAAGCTGCAGCAAGCAAAGGACAGGAGGATGGAGAAAGAAGCAGTGCTCCGGGTTTTGATGACGGAGATTGAAAATGCACAAGGCAGCACTTTCTCTTTTGGGCGTATATCAATTTCCACAGAAAGTCGCACATGACTGTATGTGGGAGACTGACTGCAAGAGATTGGACACATTAACGCCTTGTACTGTAATCTGTTGACAGAGCATGTCATTGTGATACAGGAAGAAAAAAATAAAAGAGTCTATTACAACACCGCATAGCGCAAAAGAAAATAATACATCAGAGCAGACGCCTGCAGAGGCTGGATAAGACATTCCAAAACATTCTTTCTGTGGTGCAGTGGAGGGACGATATCTGGGGTGATGTGGATGAGAATCAGTGGCCCGACACACGAGAACATCGTGAGATGAATAAAGAGTGTAATGTAATTCACCATACAGCACTGCATGTACAGTTCTGTCTAAGGGCTGCTTCTATTTTTCTAATTTTGTATTTGTTATTTTGCGCCAAGCAGAGAATTAAAAGAGTCTAGGCTTTTTGTTTTCCGTATCACAATGACACCATCATGTCAGGGCACATTTACATAAACAGCTTAATAGATATTTATAGAATATATGCTCGATAGAATATGATCATTTATTCAACAAATTTGCACGTAAGGACTTATACAATGAATTGCAGGTCAGATGTTTTGGAGGGTAAAATTATTTAACAGAAAAACAGGTGTTAGAAGAAGCATTCAGATCCTTAAGTAAAAGTACCAATACAGCGATGTAAAAATACTTTTCTACATGTAAAAGTCCTGGATGAATAATCGTACTTTAGTAAAAGGGTAAAGGTTTTAGTTTTTCTTGGTCACTCTGATATATTACTATATTTGCTATCATTAGAATATTATTAGTGAAGCATCAGTGTGTCAGCAGCATGTTACTGTTGTAGCTGTCACATGTTTGAACTACTTTATAGTTAGTTTCATATCCAGGGACAGCAGATAAATCTGGGCACTCAAAACATGATTAATGGGAGACAAAAGAAGAAAAAACTAAGTTCTGATCCACAACTCTGTTTTCAGGTGAGATACGAGATTACTGGAACATTCATTTAAATGAAACCATGTGGGGGAGAAAAAAAATCACAGTTTCAGTGGAGCTGTTGACAAATCATAGACATCTTCAATGTGAGTCTGAACACTGTTGTTTGTAAGAAGCCAAAAAGACTGAAAACCACCTATGCGTTGTAATTTAAGAGCTTCTTATATTATCCATTGTGTCAAATTTGCATCTTGAAAGTAACCAAAGCATCCAGATAAATGCAATGAAGTAGAAAGTACAAAATTTCCCTCTGAAATTAGTGGAGGGGCAAAATAAATGAGCATAACATAGAAACATTCAAGTAAAGTATCTCAAAAATTTACAGGAGCCCAATGCTTGTGGAAATTTACTTTCCATCGCTGAATACCAGCCTGACATAAGCAACTGATGGTGTCAGAAACAGCAGACAGTTGTACTAAAGCATTTGCATGAATGTGTTCAAAAGAACTGCTTTAACGTTGAGCACAAGTGACCGGATGATCTGAGAAATGCAGTGAAGCGAATAATAAAACTGTAACTATTCGTATATGAATGATGGTCAGCTGTTGCCACCCCCACTGCCTTCAGGACGGTGTATTATATGGGGACAGAGGATGACATCATCTCTGGCTTCATGCTGCACGAGTGTCGACACTATGGGGAGCGACAAAGTGTGTGTTGTCTGTTTGTGTGTGAGGCCACACTGAAAAATCTCTGTCTCTCATCAATGATGGACAGTAATATGTGCCTCTGCAGGAGTAATACTGTTCCTGAGAGGAAGATGCATCCATTATGCTGATGGTTGGAAACGCAAAGAAGAGGATGCCGGTGGTGACAACAACGCAACACTTTGACAGATTAGGTTATCTGAGGTCTCAATATCTGGATGCTTTCTTTATGAATTGTGATGCTGTGAGCTTGATGCTAATTCTGCTCCTGTGTCCTGCAACTACAGATGAAAAACAGCCTCCTGGTCACATCTGGCACATTTACAGCAATTTTTACCAACTCTCAGAACCACAAAACCAGACTACAGATTTAAAAGGCATGTTTTCTTAGAAAAATTGGCAAAGCTACACCATTTATTAGAGCCAGAAAGTGTGAAAACAGAAAGATTCATATGATTTTCAACTCTCTGACAGTCCTTGAATCATGTTAAAATCACTTTATTCTTCATGAATCATTTAAAAATTTGCTAAGAATAAAGTATTTGTTCTAACTAGATTCTGTAAAAAATTAAAAATTCTGCAATCCTTGACTCAACCGAGAAGCTATTCCTGACTCAAATGTGAAAAACAGTCACGTGCCAACAATTCAAGGACTTTTCAGCTGAACTGCAGCATTTACAGAGAGCAGATAGGAGACAAATATGGAATCATATTTAAAAAAATGTAAAGGGCAAAACATCTAGAGCCCTCCAGCTCCAGCCCTCCCCAGCCATGTCCCCAGCCCACATTGCGCTGGATTTCGTCACTGGGCTGCCCCCGTCCAATGGAAATACGGTAATCCTGACGATAGTCGACCAGTTCTCTAAGGCAGCGCATTTCCTACCCCTGTCGATTAGTCATTTGATCTATAAAGTTTCTGAACATTTGGACAAATATCTAGCAGTGTTTCCCAAAGCCTAAGATGACATCCTCAGCTGTCTTGTTTAATCCACAACCCAAATGATTCAGTTCGCAGTCATAGAGGAGAACAGAAACCAGAGAATATTTACATTTAAGAAGCTGGAATCAATGGATTCTAACCTTTTTGTCTTTAAGATAAGTATACATGATTAAATGATCTTCAGAAAGGCTGGTGATGATTGACCAGTTGATAACTGGACAATCGATCGATTAACAGCTGCAGCTCTATAAGCAGCTGAGAGGAAACTCACCAGAAAGCTGACGAAACTGGCCCCAAAGCTCATCAGTGGGCTTTGAGTCCTGCAGAAAGAACAAGAATCGGGGAGGAATTAGAGATCACAAAACAAAACAAGATACAAAAAGTTGAAGATTTTGTTGAAAGTTGGAATTACAATGAAATCTCAATTCTGCTTTTCCTGCAGTTTTTGAGCACTACTTGATCTCGGGTTCCAGAAAAGCAAAGAGGACAGAATCTGAAGTTTGAAAGGAGCTGCACATAGTAACTTTGGCACAAACAGAGCATGCTCAGAAGTAGGTCTCCTGTTCAGCTGTCATGACTGGTGTCAAGGTCTATTTGGTTGACATGCAGGAAAGAAAAAAACAAGTGTCCAAGTGTGTAGACTTAACAGAGGCTGCAACAATTGAGTGTTTTCATTAGAGATTATTAAAAATCTGCAGATTTGTTTATTGACAGATTATTCATATAAAATGTCACCAAGTGTCAAAATTTTGCAGAGCTGAGGGTATTTACAAGTCTTGTTTGGCTTGACAAACACTAAAACACAGTAAAACTTGCAATGACGGTTGACATGAGAGAGAAATGCAGCATTTTTTTGTTCTCACTTTAGAGGCTGCAGGCAGAACATTTGAGCGTTTGACTATTTTTGCTTGAGTCATTCATTAAATTATCTTAAAAATAGTTCATTTATGTGTCAATATAACCTCTAGCACCATGTACTCTGTGTTAGAGGTGGCCAGTGTGAATCAGACACCTTGGGAACAAAGACTCTCTCTCTGACAAACAGGCTCTAAAATGCATTTAAAACAAGCAATTGGAGCAGTTATTTTTTGTGAAATGCGCGAACCAACACGTGCAACCCTTGTCTGGAAGAGAACATGTTGTACTCTGAATTTCACTTGACTATTTGAACCACTTTTCTCTCATATTGTGGAATTACTCATGCAGCGTGACCAGCTGGTGCGTAAAGGAGCGAAGTAATCACCTGTATCTCCTGAAGAGCTCGTCGCTTTCCTTGAATCCGTTGTTGAGCAGCATGTTGATGCCTTGCAGGGCCATCTCAGCATCATCTATGTGCTCTGCCTTCTCCTCTACCTGCTGCTGCTGCTGGGACTGCTCGGGACCCGCCATTGTTTATACTGCAGCTCGGAGGCTGCTGGATGAAACCAGTGCGGTGAAGAAGACAAAACGATACTGGTTCTTCTCTGAAACCAAGCCGCATTGGTTTCAAGCAAAAACGCGGAAAAATAAGGTGTGCAGCAGCTTGAGCAGGCTCCAGACGTCTGTGCGCCTCAGGGATAGGCCACTGATGCCCAGACGGGCTCTACTGCGCCGCACGATTCGGTGTTATCATCGTTGCACTCCGCCTCAGTAATAAACCAGCTCACCGTTATTTCTCACTAAAATCAGCCATCCGACAGTTTTTTCTTCCCCCTCTCCTGATGATCCGTGCAGCTGCATCCGATGCATTACATAAGAGGCTGCTGTGCTGCTCTGCCAGTCCCACGTAATGCGCTCGTCAAACGGCCTGGCGTCATAACGCACAGCGCATCGCCGGGGAGGATGGAGGGATGAGGCCCGATGAGGCGAAGCTGAATCCTGTCAGCCTGCATCCCCTCACACTCCCTCCGCAGGCTCAGGCTCTCAGCACGGCCTCCTCCTCTTCCTCCTCCTCCTCCTCCTCTTCCTCCTCCTCCTCTCGCATGCAGCCAATGAGGCACTGAGAACCCGCAGTCACGTTCAACACAGAGCTGGATATCGTGGTTCATCTGTCTGTGTTCACATGTCAGAAATGAGCTCTTAATCACTTGCCAAAATTATAATCCGGCAGAGATAGGGGCAGAATTAAAAGAGCAGTCCCAAATGATGTGCAATAATAATGATGCTTTTAAAAAGATTTTCATTTCATTTTTTGAGTTGGTTGGAAATGCAGCAGGGGTTGAAGAAGTATCCAGACCCTTTTCTTAAGTGTAAGTACCAACACAGTAATGCAAAAATACTCCATTAGAAGTAAAGGTCCTGCATAAACAATCCTGAGAACATGGCACCGAAATGTTAAAGCAAAAGTGCTGGTTTGATCCATCTGTTTGATATATTACTGCATATATCATCATTATATTAATAGTGAAGCATCAGTGTGTCCACAGCATGTTGCTGTAGCTGCTAGTGGAGCTTCTTCATATCCAGTTACAGAGACAGCAGATACATCTGAATGTTCATCAATGAACAACTGGGGAGGAAAGAAAAAAAAATAAGTTCTGGTGCACAAATCTGTTTTCAGTTTTCCTCCAACCTTTGATTTCTGTTGAGATAATGGATCATTTGCAATGAAATGAAACCATATGACAAGTTTAGATGGAAAAATCAGCAATTGGTGGAACTCATACTCTGCTTTTTGCACTGCATCATGCAATTATCATTTGCACCACTGTGTTTATAGCAATTATCATTTTTGCACTATGTTTATATATTCCTTTCTAGCTGTACATTTCTGTATACATTGTTAGATTTAATTTTATTACTACTATATTTTCCTCCCTGTTCCTCTTTCTATAGCTTCTTTATTGTTTATTATTCTCTTCCATATTCCTAGGGTGACACCAACAGCCGAAACCAAATTCCTTGTGTGTTGTGTACTTACTTGACCATTAAAGCAGATTCTGATTCATACACAATCCACACAGAGATTTTTGTAAGAGGACAAAAATGTTGGAAACCACTGCGTCAGTGTTCACCTATACAGTATAGTGTATTTTAAAAGCTTGTGATATTACCCGTTGCAGAAACTCTTAATCTTAAAAGTAACTAAAGCTGTCAGATAAATCTAGGGAAGAAGAGGCAGAAAGTAACATAAAATTGAGTAAATATTTGGAGTTACATTCCAGTGCTGAGAACCAGTATAGTACTTTTACTTTTTATCCGTGTTTTTTTTCCAGCAGTTATGTGTTTTATAGTCTATTTGTCTTGAAATGTAATCTTTCTCTGCAACCCTTGAACTGTGGTATGCCATGAGATTGTATGTTGGGTAATGTTTTCCACCCACATTGTGTCCCAATTCCACATATGCACATATTCTAAACAGATTCTGTAAATGAAATCAGATCAAAGATGCTGGCATGCATATTAAATGTGTATCATGTTTAACTGCTGTTGAGGGATGATGTTGATATATATTATTGGCTAATACGCAGCAGAATGGAGAAAAATTAAAGCTACTACCATCCAATTTGTTATTACTAATGTTTCTGTCCACACCACAACTCCAAAAGCTTTTCCCCTCACCACAAGTCGCACTGACACATTTCTCAGTCTCATGTTTTGGTCTTGACACTTCAAACTGCTGTGCATGACTGAACCTGAAATCCAGCATGTCACACAGCCAACAAAAAGTCAACAAGCCCGTTCAGTCGGGGGCGGTGCCTCAGTTTGAGGCCACTGAACTGCCAAGATTATATCAGGAGTGCAGAAGCAGAGTGAGTAGAGCCTGCTACACTCACTAACAGTCAATAAAAGCAGACATGGAGCTCGGATCAGCGGTTAGTGCTGTTAGAAGTAAGAGAGTGCTGATTGGTGATGAACTCCGTCCTGCTGTCATAGTAATAGAAGATGGGAAAATACATCAAATAGTGTCACACAGCAGCAGGTTTTCTGAGGACGATGGCTGTGAGGTAAGCTGGCTCTCACTGCTCTGACATTTTGGATACGCCCCCTGGTGGAAGGCAAACTGATGTATATGTCTGTAAGGTTAGAAAGGCAGAGGCATTCATACTACACTCCTAATGTATTTTCATTGATGCTGTTATCCTGAAACCCCATGTGGCTGCAGGTGTTGGATGTGGGTGACAGTGTGGTGATGCCAGGAATTGTAGATTGCCATGTTCATGTGAATGAGCCGGGTCGCACCTCCTGGGAGGGTTTCTGGACCGCAACAAGGGCTGCTGCAGCTGGAGGGGTGACAACTATTGTGGACATGCCACTGTAAGTTGCAGACTTTCCCATCCAGAAATCAATCATTGCCCACTGTCTGACCTCACAGGGTCACTGATCAAAGGTAAAATCTGCAGATTATGAAATAAATGTAAACAAAGACAAACATCAGATGGATCTGAGAGTTCCATTCATGATTTGGTTTAAAAAAACAAAAAGATTGCACCATAAGTGAAGATAAATAAAGTAAATAACCTAATTTATCTATCCAAAATAGGACGTGTATAAACTCTAATGTGACAGAAAATGTCCTTAAAGAGAAAAGAGAGGCTACAAAGAGATGCAAAATGTTCAAAATGAGATGTAAAGGAGGGATACAAAATGACTCAAAAGAGAGAATGGCTTCAGAGAAATGCAAAAGGACCAAAATGTGACCAACAATGTGTGACCGAGGTTAAATGCAAATCCAAACTGTGACACAAATAAGATGCAAAATAGCCTTAAAAAAACCACAAAAAAAACCCCTCATGATACAAAATCATCAAAATTTAAAGACAAATGACCAAAATATGACACAAAAAAGCTACAAAAGGACCAATTTAAGCTATAAAATAGCCTAAATGTCTTATACAATGCATTTAAATGGGCATGTCTTCCATGAGTGATACTGTGTTGTAAAACTGGTACTAGCCAAATTTTGTAAGTGTCTAATGGAGTAAAAGTACTGCAAAAGTTTCTGTCTTGTAAGTTATAAATCTGTTGGTCAGGAGTTAGCCACTTTTATGATAGATAATGACACAAAATTCATTTTTTCCATGTTAAAATAAAATATTTCCACATTTTTACGATTAGTGTATTAATAAATGTATAAAAGTACATAATTGCAACTTTGTTTTTATTAAGCTACTGTGTTGTTTTCGGCTTTTGTTGCTGCTCTTCTGCTTTGGCTTTTAGCTAGTTTTTGTCTTTGCTAAGCTAGCATGCTACATAAAAGGTGTACATCTTGGACCAAAAGGGCTGCCCGATTTTGTTCTGTTATACAGTAAATAATTTGAGAAAAGTAAGTCAAACAAAATGACTACCTGACTTCCTTCAAAGAGGAGACTATTTTCTCAACTGCCAAGCTAAACAATTGGACAAATCTGCTTTTAGCCAAAACATTTCACGGTTAAAATGATTTTAGTTCAGTAAAGATTCTCTTAAAATTAAGATGTTTTGTTTTTTAAAGATGTGAATGAGTGCTGGAAAAATTCTAAATTGTTAGTATCAATGTTTTTGTTGTGTTTCTGATTAAACTTCCAAAGGAACAGCATCCCTCCAACTACAACACTTAGCAATTTTCATGAGAAGCTGCGGGAGGCGACGGGGCAGTGTTTTGTGGACACGGCCTTCTGGGGAGGAGTGATCCCCAGCAATCAGGTACAGTTTAACGGCTGTGACAAAATGAACACTATTACAGCCTAGTTTTACTGAATTAGCACCAAAAAATGACTGTCTCCTTACAGCTTGAGCTCCGGCCCATGATCCAGGCCGGAGTCGCCGGGTTCAAGTGTTTCCTGATCCACAGTGGGGTGGATGAGTTCCCCCATGTGGTCGACTATGATCTGCACACAGCCATGAAGCAGCTGCAAGGCACAGGAAGTGTCCTCCTGGTAACTCACAAAATGCAACATCTTCTATAACATACAACACTTGTGTGATTTCTGCTGATTATTTTACCTACAAGTTCAGATAAAGTATTGAAACTGAAAGACCTTTTGTCTCCTCTAGTTTCACGCAGAGAGGGAGGTTGAGAAACCAACAGAGGAGACTGGTGGTAAAAATAATTTTACACTGTTATATATTGCTTGAAGAGAAGTAATATGTTAAGGGCTGGGAAGCATTTTTAAAAATCATATATATATATATATATATATATATATATATATATATATATATATATATATATATATATATATATATATATATATATATATATATATATATATATATATATATATATATATATATAAATATATACTATCTGCTAATACAAGATCCAAAATCAAGGTTCATGAAAGAACATTTTAATATTATACTGATATACAGCCCTAATCTTGTATTGATGCCATACAACTGTGAGAAAGGGGATCATTTTTTAATTAATTATAGCGCTAATATTGTACTTGTCACACCTCTCCCCATGTTAGACCCATCTCAGTACTCCACCTTTCTGCAGTCCAGGCCAGATATCATGGAGACAGAAGCTATTCGCATCGTCACAGAACTCTGCCTGCAGTACCAGTGAGAACATCAGCCAGCTACTAAAACAACCAAAATGTCCTATTTCTGTGTAAGATTTGCGTTAGTAGCAGCTACCTTTTTCTGCCAAAGGGTGCGGTGCCACATAGTTCACTTATCCTCTGCAAAGCCTCTGGAACTGATCCAGAAAGCCCGTCAAGCCGGAGCCCCCCTGACAGTGGAGACAACCCACCACTATCTCAGCCTGTGTGCAGAAAACATACCGGCAGGGGCCACACAGTTCAAGTGCTGCCCTCCCATCAGGGGATCTATTAACCGGGTAAACAGACCAGGATGTACAGAAAATGCAATGCTGACTGTTTTCAGTCAACATTAAAAACTCACTTTATTTATTCTAACTATTTGCCTGGTTCTGTCCCTCCAGGAGCAGTTATGGTCGGCACTGAAGTCCGGACAGATTGACATGGTGGTGTCTGATCACTCCCCCTGCACCCCCGATCTGAAGAAACTGGACAGTGGAGACTTCACTCAAGCCTGGGGAGGAATTTCTTCTTTACAGTTTGGTATTTACTCATGACAAACACACATGTTGAAAAGGTCTTGTCCTGTGGGTGGTATTACCTCCATTGATTTTGGATTGTTAAATTCAAACTAGTGCTGCAAATAACCATTATTTTTTTACTGTCAATTTATGTGTGGATTATTTTCTCAATTAATCGAATAGTTGTTCAGTTCATAAAATGTCAGAAATGAATGAAACATGTCAGTCTTTCCTGACTCCCAAAATGACAACTGTTTTGTCCACAACCCAAACATATTCACTTAACTGTCATACAGGAGGAACGAAATTAGAAAATGTTGAAATGTAGGAAGCTGGAATCAGAGAATTTAGATAATAACTGAGATTGATTAATTGATTATCAAAATAGTTGCTGATTCAATTAATAGTTGAAAACTAATTGCTAACCATTGCAGGTCTAATTCAAACTATATTACTAAGTATTGTGCTACCTTCTAGTGCAGTGAAAAGTTGAAGCAACCAGCCATTATTTTGGATAACTAATTGTCAAAATCATTCAATGTACTCAACATCAAGCTCCCCAAAATGTCCCAGAATGCATTGTGGTCACTGATAGGAGGGGTTTCCACAATGCTGTGTACATGTCATATTCTAGAGACTTTAACTACAGCAGGAGAGTACAAGAGATGCAAAGCACCTGACAGCAGTCTACAAGTTGGTGGAAAGAATGCAGAATTGTAAACAAAAGTGTGACAAAAGTTCATCATAACCAACATGTTTGTCAAATCAGATTTAAGGTTTCATATTAACAAGAGATAAAAAATGCGTTAGATGTAGCTGTGCTGTTCCTCTCAGCTCTGCAGAGCATTTTAGCTTTTCTTCAGCTCACTGCTTTGGTTTTACAGCCTGCAACTTTCTGGTTTTGGTTCAGTCTTAATGTTCAACCTCATTTCCAGCTGCAGCAGATTCGCTGCTCGACCCCAACAAGCTGGTGAACACTGTGGAGCATTTAGCAGCTAGAAAGAGAACAACCGGTGTCGCTCTCACCGGAGCTAAAAGAAGAGTCAATATTGGACTTAGACTTGCAGGTGGCCAGAACCATGAAGCGAGATGAACGCTGATGTTGGTCACTGTCTGCTGGATGGAGCAAATGTTTGCCAACGTCTTCGTCATATTGACTCAGTAAGGTGATAACATGTCAGTGTTGCCTTTACAACTTTTTCTATGGCCATCTATCAGATCTAGTTAATGAAAAAAGCGATACAGTTTGCTTATTGCTGGCTGTACTTTTTAAAAAAGTATATCGGAAAATGTGCTATGTGATAAAAAAAAAAACCTCTTCAGACTTCTTCAATATTAATCTACATGTTGCATTTAACTATGAACTACTGTATTTTACTTTTGGAGAATCATCATGTTGACCAGCTGTGAATGCAGAATCAACAGAGCAGCAGCTAATAAAATTAATGATGCAAACTAATCGGCACACCTAAATCCCATTTGTCTCTAGATGATATACTGTCCAATATATTAATGATGCATGATGATATTGGCACATTTACTGATAAAGGATTTAAAATGAAATACTGGCATCTGCCCAAAATAAACACCGACAGACAGATGACACCTGTCAGGCCAAAAATGTAACACAAATATAGCTTGTTTTACATGTAATTTGAAAGGATTTTCCTGTCTTGCTCTTTAAATGTGCAAATTTGAAAGGTATTTTATTATATTTTTATTTTATTTCTTGCCAGTGGGCCTTAATGCTGTGAGTAAGCATAATAACTATAGGAGAAAAGAAATTTTAAAATGAATATGGCAAAAACTTGTGCAAATATCTGTCTTGGAAATAGGAAAACTAATTATACAATATCTGATATTAGTAAAAATCCAATATTGTGCATCTCAAGAGCAAACAGTGTTGCAGGCACAACACTAATTCATGCTTGTTCATTAGTTTAACTGAATCAAACATTGATTTATTATTTGTTACAGTCTTAAAAAGCTACCCTGGGAGGAGAATGTAGCTTTTGTTACAGCCACAAATAGTAAGCAGACTTTCTTCAACAGTTGTAGTATGTTTGATGTGATGTTATCATGCTATATCTCAAAACTGAGTGACGTATCTTTGCTTTAGGTGAATACCACATGGGTTCAAACACTCTGAGCAGCAAGTTTCTGGTTTTGTTTCTCATTGGTCCAATTTTCTGCATGTCATTTCCCAACATTCTCAGTCTCTTTCCACTGTTTTCTATCAAATAAAGGTAGAAAGTAACTAAAAAGTCACTCTAAAATGTTCGTTCTACTAGGGAGGGATCTGAGACACGCAGTGGCCGAATGATTTCTGGTGACACTTTTAAACATCACTCATAAGGGTTTTGTGTCTGAATTTACATTCAAATGAGTGTTTTAATTTTTGACTATAAAAGTCTCTGAGCTGTGATTGCACCAGCGCTCCAGAGCTGCTGTCACTGCGATGACAGTTTTCCTATCATTCAAAAAAAACATGGATGACTCTCACCCACAGTGGGCAAAGTTCACAGGAAGGTAAATAAGAAATGAGTTTTAAAGCCAATCATTTACTGTTATGTTGCAGTGAAACTGGTCAAAGTCTGACACTGACACAGACTGATGAATGCAGGAGTGAAAAATCTCTGCAAAGCTGTTCATATTTGATGGGTGTCAGCTCTGTTGTCTGTGAGCTTCCTTAATGTTCTCATCATTTTTCAGGCCTGCCTCTGTTCTGGAGCTCAGCCAGTAAAAGAGGCTTTCAGCTGTCTGATGTTGTGAGGCTCCTCAGCAGAAAAACTGCTCAGCTCTGCGGTCTGGACAGCCGGAAGGGAAGCCTGGCACCCGGCTATGATGCCGACTTGGTCGTATGGGACCCAGAGAGAGAATTTGAGGTTAGTATGAGGAATCCCATCAGCTTTTTTTATGGGATGAAGTGCATTAAATCAATTAAATGGGTCAGTAAGCCGTGACACTGAACCAGAAGCAGGACCTCCCTATTTTTAATTCCCTTCTGTGACAAGTCATAAAGCTCTGATCAAACCTTCAATCAGCTATTTCAGTGTTTCTGTGTTCCTTCACAGATTCAAGAAGGAAGCATCCATCATAAAAACAAGGTAAAGAAAATTATTACATGGGTAAATTCATTCAATAAATTGAGCACTGATTTTTGTTTGATTGATTTTGTGACTGTGTATTTGCAGTTAACTCCTTACCTCGGCCTCAGCCTGCATGGAGTTGTGTGTTCCACCATCCTGAGGGGTCGGCTGGTGTACAGAGACGGAATCTTCTGCCCCAAACCTCTGGGGACGCATCTCCTCATCCCCCCGAAGACAAATCAAGCCCAGCTGTGAAGCATAACAGCAGGCTCTAATGATAATAAACCTTATTATGTTTACCAACTCTAATGATAAGAGTGCACCATATTGCTTTCTTAATTTTGCCTACACCTAATAAATGCTTTTAATTATATTTTATTATCTTATATAAGAAATCTAATTTGTAATAGAACTGTGAACACTTGCTGGTTTAACAGAAATCCATTTAATGATCTGATAATAGTGTCTGGAAATAGATTTAAGGGCCAATTAACAACCTGAATATGTAAAACTCAAGTTACTGAACTTATAACTGCAAAGAAAACAGGGTCATGTTTGAGTCTTTACCATTGGGTAGGAATTGGACACAAAATTACATAAACAAGACCCAGAAAGCTGCATGTACAGTTTAAACCAAAACCACAAAAAACACTGAAAGTTCTCCTGATCTTGAGTGTTTGCTACAGGAGATAATAAACACTCCTGTCATTTTTTGTTCCTGGCTTTTGAGATGAAGTTAACAGACAGTGATTGTGTTATTAATGGGACTCAGTTGCAATTTTAATTACACAGTAAACATATTGTGTTTTAGTAACCAGGCCATACTTTATAATAATATGCATCTACATGCTTAAATTTGGTTTCAGTAAGATATTTTCCCACAAATTATTCCATATCAAAAAAAACAAAACAAAACATATGACTCCATTCCATATCTGGAGTAAAACTCCTCAGCTGTTAAAGAGTCTGAACTTGTTGTTTAAACACTGTTATGCAGCATATTGGGGCTAAGCATTTAATGAAA
The DNA here is from genome assembly GCF_022539595.1 of Amphiprion ocellaris. Classification (NCBI taxonomy): domain Eukaryota; kingdom Metazoa; phylum Chordata; class Actinopteri; family Pomacentridae; genus Amphiprion; species Amphiprion ocellaris. The sequence continues at coordinate 31,849,130 of NC_072767.1, read as the reverse complement.
CACTGCTTTATATATACTACCCTCATTCGCTAAAGGTGGCCGCTCTGTTGAAGAAAAAACTCTTCAGAGTGACCAAGAACAGTTAAACTTTGTGAAACAGCCACCTACATTGAGCTACCACAACGTTAAACCACTGAGAGATTTAGTAAATCACATTGATTATTGCGTTAAAATGACACCTGTCAAGGTTTAGGATATATAACACAGCAAGCGAGCAGTCAGTTCTTCAAGTTTATGTATTTGAAGGAGCAGAAATAATCAGCATGAGGTTCTGAGAGACTATAACACACTGTGACAGCCAGATTTCTGGGTCTCCAAAATAACAGGCCTTGCCGGGTGTTCCTGGTATGTCAGGGTTAGTACCAACCAAATGTGGTTCTAGGAAGGACAACAGGGTTATGGACACCCAAGACTCATTGGTGAATGTGGGGAGTGAAGGCTGGCCATGTGATTTGATTCCACAGAAGAGCTACATTGACAGAAAGGTGTCAGAACACACAGAGCATAATTTTGTTGCGTATGAGGATGTATCAGTGTCCATCGTGACTCCTGTCCACCACTGAGAACATCTATAACACAATGGACATGTGAGCATCAGAATTAGACCAAAGAGCAACAGAAGAAGGAACCCTGGTCTGATGAATCATATTTCCTTTTACATCATATGGACGTCATTTACCAGGGGAAGAGGAAGCGTGATGCTCTGAGCAACGTTCTGCTAAGAAGCTTTGGGCACTGCATTAATGTGGATGATAATTTGACGCCTACTCAAACAACCCTTCAGGGTAGCAGTATTCCCTGATAGCAGCGGCCTCTTTTAGCAGGATGACGCTTACTGCCACACTGCAAACATTGCTCTGGAGCAGTTTGAGGAACATGACAAGAGTTCAAAGCTCCACCTTGCAACTTCCAGGACTTCAAGAATCTGCTGCTAATGTAATGATACCACAGGACACCTTCAGAGGTCCAAGCTTTGACGTATCCAAACTATTTTGGATGTGAATCTACATGATATTAGACAGGTGGTTGGAATGCTGTAGCTGGTCGGTATATAAAAACTGGTGTAATTTTTTCATTTTGCCCTTCAAAGGATTTAACCAATTTTCCAACACAGTCAAAATATTAACGAGAAGTCTATGAATATTAATTCAAAGTTGTCTCTGCAACTAGTCAAGGAAGACAGAAGCCCAGCCCAGAGTCCGGTTCTGTTGGAGAGTTTGTCCCTGTAAGAAGTAAATTATTTCCAGACCAGGTATTTGTTCCAGAGGGGAATTGTTTGGGTTTCTCTCTAGACATGATTCGGCACTATATGCGAACTTGAATTAAACTGAAAACTTTCCATTAATGGAGATTTAAATGCAATTTAAAGAGCGTGTTCAGCAATGAGGCACTGTAATTGTCCAAGAGGGCAGCATTGCAACGGTTAAGTCTGATACTCGGGAGAGTCAGTAGTCAATAATTAACATTTGAGGACACACTAGGTAACTTCCTTATCTTTAAAAATGGGAAAGCATCAAGCTACCTGAGCTGACAGAGAGCAGAATGTGTTGACAGAAGAAGAAAGATAAAAGCAGAGAATGTTGTGACAGACTTCTGACCTGAGGTCCTCACTGGTTAGACGGAGGGGTGTGCTCAGCCCAGGCGTTCCTTGACCTGCTTCCACGGCTCAGTTCTGGTTTTACTTTGCTTCTCACCCTGTAGGAAACATGCCGTCCCTCTCTGTGCCACCACCTAAATGTCTGCAGAAACCCCTGGTGGTTCCTCATCATCATATGTTTGGACCAGGACCTTCCAATGTTCCTCCACGTATCTTGGAAGCTGGAGCCAATCCTGTTATTGGACACATGCATCCAGAGATATTTGAGGTAACTCAGGGAGCTTTAACACCGATCACTAAGACTATGCAGGAAGAGACTGGCATAACAGAACTTCTGCAGCTTTCTGCACCACTACATTTCCTGTACCTAACAGCTGTATTTACTTTGTTTGCATGCAAGCAATATTATCACTCACTAAAATGACGGATCACCAAGAACAAACAAGATTAAACCATCCAACAGGATATTAAGAGTTAAACTAGTTCCACCTTCACCAGCTGCAACATCAGTAATAATCAGGTTATATATCAAAACACTGCAAATATTTTAGCTAAAGTACATCTTAAGTGTATGACTTTTACTTTTAACATGACATTTCTGCACTTTATTATTGATACTTTTACTCAGAGGAAAGATTCAAAAAAATCCTTCATCCAAGCCAAGCAATACCATTTTAAAAATAAAATTTAGTAGTTAATATAATATGAACGCTTGCATCACACTTTAAAGTTACTGTTACATGAGGATTGGGGTTAAATATATAGCTACAATGGTTAGGGAGTAGGGATTTTATTTTGTTAATTAACTGGCCTCCATAGACTTTTTCCCATCAGCTAATTCGACATGAACTTAAAGATAAACACAGATGTTACCAATCAGTTACCAATCAGATTACTAAAGTACAAAGCTTCATAGACCATTTTCACTGCAGATATTTTGACTTCTCGCAAAAGCACAGGTGTATGAATGACTTTTGGAAACGATGATGCAGAGAGCTGTGTTTGCTTCCTGATTGAACCCTGGCTGTCATTACATGTTGTTCTCTGATTGGTTAGGCTTCTGTCATGCAAAGAAAACAAAGATCAGCCTTAATACTGTAATAAATTCTGCATGATAATGAACTAGAGGCATAGCTGACCTTGATGTTTGTGCTAGCAGCTGTTTTGCTGTCAAGGGAAACTCTCTTAGTTTTCAACATTGCTGTTCCTCCTGCATGGTATTTTCTGCAAGAATACAAACAGCTCCTTGCTTCATGTTCACACTGGTACTCATATGCCCAGTGTACATTAGTGGTCATCTGATTCATGTTTTCAGCTATGTTAGTAATGATAAAGAGTCTTCATTAAACAGTTTTAAAATGCTGGACAGAGATAATTTTTGTTTTAAAATACTGCTTTAAAATTAAAATGTATTAGTGTGGATGTAGTCTTACCCTGAACCTGAGCCATCATTATTTCTAAAGGTCTACTATTTCTACAGGACACTTGAAATCAAGGGAAATGACTACAAGTAAGACACGTAATACAGCAATAAATTAATGCAAAATATGGCCCGTGTACATTTCAAAATGTTTTTTTGTTTCATTCTCACTGGAATTATACATTGAATAGAAAGATTTTTCATAAAAAGTTGTAAAATAAATAAGCACGCTTTCCCTTCGCGTTTTGAGTAGAAAATAAAGTTGTACAGCTTGCATGCCCAAGGTAGAATTTGCAACTCTAGAGAGAGATTCTTGACATTTAGGTATTTAGCATATTTAAATAGGTAAGATGCTACATTTAGCGTCCCTTTCTCTCCTACTGCCCTCTTTTCCCCTTTCCTGTGCATGAGCTCAAATGTGCAGGACTTGCTTAAGCTGCATGGATCAGTCCAAACCATCATGTTTGTTTCCAGGTTACAGGGCCTAGGTTGTGAGAAAGTATCCTCTGACTTGTACACAAAGTGCACTGGATTAGAATCACAAACTTCCCCTTTAATGTGATTAATACCACCAGTGTTTACCTATTATTTCATGTCAAAATGGCTACTGTGGAGAAGGTCTAACTGTTGATAAGTGGTGTGTTAATACCACAGTAGACCAAGAAAACCTGCAAACGTTTACAATTGAAAAGCTGCATCCTAAAAACAGGAGACTATCAGTCTATTAGCGGTCTACAGCTTCGTCATGATTGTACAAATTAGTGTTGCAGCTAAACATGTTCTCTGCTATTTTCACTAAATGTAGCTCTTTTTATATCACAGATAATGAGTGACATCAAAAGTGGAATCCAGTACATGTTCCAGACTCAAAACAAGATGACTCTTGCTGTGAGCGGCACCGGTCACACTGCGATGGAGTGCGCAATCTTCAACACAGTGGAACCCGGAGACAGTGTGCTGGCAGCAGTGAATGGTATCTGGGGGGAGCGAGCAGCAGAGATGGCAGAGAGGATAGGTAACTCTATATTTCAAACCTGACAAATCCAATGAAATGACCAAAGTCTGTGTTTAACAAAAGATGCTGTTGGGGACTATTTTCAGCCATGGATTAAACACAATTAGTATTTACAGCAGCAAAATGGTGCATTATATGAATCAAAATGTTTGTCATGATGAGTTTTTAATAGTTGCTGGACAAAAATCAAGCACTCTGGCACAAAGGAAAATATATTCCTCTAATGATGCTTCCGCCACAGTATCCATCATTCCAGTGCTTCCTATTCAGTCAATATAAGGAGTCGCACAATGCATTCAGGGAGTGTTATGATGCATTTTGAGACATCGGGCATTTTGCTGGTTGTTCCTTATTTGCATGAAACTGAGGTTGAGGGGCAGCTCTGTAACTATAGCGCCCCATGTATAATGGTCATAGTATCAGGTGCAGTATCCTGGGTTTGATTCCAGCTCATGGCAATTTGCTGCATGTCACCCCCCTCTTTTCTTCAGTCATCACTATCCACACAGTCGAAATGCCACAAAAATAACGTTCATAAAATACAATAGGGGTATCCTGTAACTTGCCGCTTGTAGAAACTCCTGAAGGACTTTTGAACCAACTATTATCCACTTAATGAAGACAGATTCATCAGTTGGACAGCTCATTTATCGCCTCAGATATTTTAGAAAACACTTTCTGTTGATCTGTTTTTTTAATAGAAGAAAAAGCTTCCAAAACAAGCTGCTATATTGATCTGGTTCGAAATCCAAGAGCAGACAGAGCACAAGTGAAGAATTTGTCTAATCAGGTGCAGCCAGTGTTTGCAGGAAAGTGTATTCTATATCGGTTACCTGTTTCAAAGCATCTGTCATGATACTGCCTGGTCACTTGCTCAGCAAACATCCATTACTGGGAAGTGGCACGACCATTCATGTCCAGAAACACACCTGTAAACACATACCATAAGTCTTTTCACTGGATTTCCTGATAGTAATAAAAGTATGCGTTATCATCACCCTTGTTCTTTAAAATCTGCATTAATTGATGGATTCTCATTCGATTCAAGAACATCAATTGTTTCACTCCAACAGGTGCCAAAGTAAACACCATAGTGGCGCCTCCTGGTGGCTACCTCACTAACACAGACATTGAGAAGGTATTATTACTCAACACACATCAGGTCTACAATGCTGTTGGTGCTTCACTTTATTTAATCCTACTCTTCTCTCACCACAGGCTTTATCCAAACACAGGCCGGCGCTGTTCTTCCTCGCTCATGGAGAATCTTCGACAGGAGTTCTGCATCCGTTAGACGGCATCGGACAGCTGTGCCATAAGTAAGATATGATGTTCGCATCTCATCACATCTGTACCTGTAGACAGTCAGATGACAGCAGATGTGTCCGGATTTCTTCCTACAGGTACAACTGCCTGTTTCTTGTCGACTCCGTGGCTTCAATAGGAGGAACCCCTCTCTACATGGACCAGCAAGGTTGACTGATATATCCCGACAGACGTTTCCAGACACTTAAATGTCACATTACCAGTTTTGATATGAACTGATTTTTGGTTTGTTTGTGTGATTGCAGAGATAGACATCCTGTACACAGGCTCCCAAAAGGTCCTGAATGCCCCTCCAGGTACAGCACCAATTTCCTTCAGTGAGAGAGCATGGTGAGAACTGTACACTGCATTACTTCATATACATGCATATAATAGTGCAATAACGTGTACTTAAGGTTAAATTTGTCCACAGTCAAAAAGTCTTCAATCGGAGGACAAAGCCTGTGTCATTCTTCCTGGATTTGAACTGGCTTGCAAACTACTGGGGATGTGATGACAAGCCAACTAGAGTGTAAGGCACTTTTTTTTTCTTTTTTTTTTTTTAGCAGACAGGATCTGATCACGTTTCAAACAGTCATCTAATTTTTTTTTAGCAAACTGGCAAAATGACTTCCTTTCCTGTCTATAGATATCACCACACAGGTCCAGTCACTGCTTTTTACTCTCTGAGAGAGAGTTTGGCTGTCCTTGCTGAAGAGGTGGGATGTGTGATCTTGCATAAATCTGAAGCTTAACAGAGTAAAGTGACAAAAATGCAACATTCCTCCTCTGTGTCAACAATGTATTTGTCAGAAAAGGGGATAAATATGAATCAATCTAGTTTTTTTTGTTGTTGACAAATTTAGTTTTACAAACTGCATGCTGTTATTTATGACATTTGATATGAAGCATTAAATGAAGTTACTAAATGTAAATAAATGAAGTTACATTATCATGTCATTAGCATTTATATTAGTGCACAGCCTCATGGAGTAACAGCATTAAAGTATACTTTTGTACTACTGTGCCTCAGTAGTACCCTGAAAATGTAAAAAAATACAATTATTGTTCCATAGTGTTTATATTGTCTGTTTTTATACCATGTTTTTAATAAGGGTCTAGAAAATAGCTGGGAAAGACATGAAACTGTGGCAGAGTATTTCCATGCTGGACTGGAGAGCATGGGGCTCAAACTTTTTGTCAAAGAAAAAGTAAGTTTTGAAATAATCATGTACTTTTCATAATAATCTGCAGGGAAACCAACTTTAAGCAAGCAGCTGCTATTTCTACCAGGAAAAATGATTGTATCATGAAAAATGATTAACGATTTGTTACAGCAAGCCAGACTGCCGACAGTTACCACAATTGTTGCTCCTTATGGATACGACTGGAAAGAGATTATGAGCTACATCATGAAAACACACAATTTAGAGATTTCTGGAGGACTCGGACCATCAGTCGGTTTGGTAAGAGAAGCCAGTGATTCGTGGTTTTCGGGTAAACTCTGTTTCTGCTTGTGTGAACTATATGTGTTGCTTTTGGTCTTTTCAGGTGCTGCGTGTGGGACTGATGGGATGTAACAGCAGCAAGGCTAACGTTGACATGGTGCTGGCAGCACTAAGAGACGCTCTGAAACACTGTCACAGGAGCAAAGTTTAACATGTTTGGTGCTGTAAAGATCATTTTGAATCAATTCAGAAGTGTAATAGATAAATGATAATTCTTAGTAATTGTCCTTGTAAAGCTAAATCTCTATTTGAATTAGTATTTTTTTTGTTTTCTTATCTCATATAAACAGATAGAAACAACTAATTGAACATGACAATTTTCAACTGTTAATGGTGATAGATTTCACATTTCATGCCATATCCCACTGTCTTTAAAGCCAGTTAAAATCAGTGTTGTTGTGTTTTTTAATTTGTTTATGTTTTTGTTTTAGTGGCCATCTGTTGCTATTGTTTTCTGTTCATATCCAAAACTAAGTGGACATCATTCACTGCCCTAATTACAAAATTAAACATTAGCACCTTATTATTTTGGAATAATTACTAATTCATGTAAAAAAAAAATGTAATTTTTTTTTTTTTTTTTTTTTTAAAGTACATTCTGTGAGTCTTTGCCACTGGTTCACTGTCAAAGATTTTGTTTTATTTTATTGAGCTATAAGAATTGAAGCTCCTAACTTCTAAGGTGAGAAAGATGTCATTTAAACTAGCACATACTGCTGTTACTCAACAACTTTTCCTCTTAGATACAATGAAATATCAGTACTAATTGCTCCTTTGTTGTAAATTAGGCACTTTAATATCTGTACATTGTGGACTTATTTACTTATTATGTGGATTAATAAAAGTGTTAAAATCTCTCTGCGGTCACTGATTAAAACCTTAAACTCATCTCTGTGTATCAGGGTTACATATTTAGACTGTTTTTTTCCATGAAAATAATCCTTTCCTGCTTTAAAATGGCTTAAATGTTACTCTATACCTCTCTCTGCCCACTCCTCCCGTCCTGAAGCACAGCAGCTCACACCTCAACTCTGCTCAAACACTGCAAAACTACTCTATGCTACACAATGGCAAATTTTAATATTGCAATATTCAGCCATACATACTTGAACTGTACAGTAACACTGAAAAAGAATAAAAAAGGCCCATGCTGCACATTGACAACACTGGTTCCTGAAGTCTAAATCTGTGTTTTTGAGACTGTCATCAATACACTGCAGTTTAAAGGTAGATATCCTCAGCCATCACTAATGGTGTGTCTTGTAGCAAGTAAAAACCACCACATGGACATGTTCACTAGGTAAAAATCTTGATATAGACAGAGAATGGTCCTAACAGTAGTAAGCTGCAACCCAAATTTGTCCAGTCATGACTGAGCTGTGGATAACAGTCAGTAAAGACAGAACCAATCAGCAAGTTATGATGACTTCATTTTTCCTGGAGCAGTTGTTAAACCGTATACAGGGAATGTATAATTAAATGGTACAAAAGGAATCAATAAACTAAGCAATTAAATTTATTTAGATGGTACCTTATCATACACAGAGACTATTCAACGTGCTTTAAGGCAACAGAATAAATTAAAACAAGAAAAGGATGAAATACAAAATATAGCAGGGTCAAACAATTAGAACTGAATGCCTTAAACAGCAGGAAAACGAAAATATGTAGAAGATAAAGTATACAATAATATGCAAAGAAAAAATATATAAGTACTAATAGTTTAGATCTGACTTCATGCTTACTATCAAAAATGGCAACATTTGGGCAGCAAATCTAAGTTCCAAGAAGCAACCTGACAGCAACTTAGCAAAGGAATGACATAATTCAGGAATGGTATAAACTGTAATGACAGACAGACAGACAGACAGACAGACAGACAGACAGACAGACAGACAGACAGACAGACAGACAGACAGACAGACAGACAGACAGACAGACAGACAGACAGACAGACAGACAGACAGACAGACAGACAGACAGACAGACAGACAGACAGATAGAGCATTTGTTATAATATAAATTAAAAGGCCTAAATTCAACTTTTTAAAAATTAAATCTATTCTTACAATTGTTAAGCTGTTCGTGAATTGCAGTACGTTATTGCTCTGCTGTTGCTGTGTTCAAAAATGTTTACATATATTTATATTAAGTTGTTCAAATAAACGATAACAACTAGACTCTGCACAGCACAAAACTACATAAACTGTAGTCATTGTCCTTTTTTGTGCAATCCTAATTCCTAAATCCACAATTTACCTGTTGGTTCACGAATGCGCGTTCGCTGCGTCCAGTCTGCCGCAAATTTCACCCGCAGAAATACGTCACCGGAAACAGTCACTGTACTTCCTTGTTGACATTCTGCTTCAGTAAATGGCGCGTAAACGGTGATAAGAGACAGAGTGCAGAGTTCGAGATTTAGCTTCAGAGAAACGTGTCAGTGTGTGTGTAACTTTCACTGCAGCGCTGATAAACAGTGGACAGTAATGGCCTGTAAACGAGGAGCTCTCATTGTGCTGGAGGGGGTCGACAAAGCCGGAAAAACGACCCAGTGTAAGAAGCTGGTTCAGGCGCTGCAGCAATGCGGCCGACCGGCGGAAATGATGAGATTCCCCGGTAAGCTTCGTTTTTGTTTGTCACTTTGAATAGCTTTCCTGTACTGTTTTACGTTATTATAGCGTGCCGTGATTTCTCTTTACAGACAGAAGTACAACGATCGGACAGCTGATCAGCGCCTACCTGGAGAAGAAGAGTGAACTGGAGGACCACACGGTCCATCTGCTGTTCTCTGCAAACCGCTGGGAGATGGTGTAAGTCTCCTTTAACGTCTAACACTCTAGTGGTGCACTTCGTGGAGAAACAGTCTAAAAATACGACATTAAATGTCTGCATTCAGTTTTATTTAGTGGAAAGTAGTATTCAAAAATTGCAAGGCATTCTGACAAAACAGGAAAAGCTTTTACTGATTGGTGCTTAACGGCTGCATTCCACTTAAGGATGGTAGCTGAACGGGAAACTTAATAGAACTGAGCCATTGAAATCTGGGCTTGAACATATGTAATTATGTAAAACAAAGTCTCTTATAAAATGCATAAAGTACTCACCAAGAAGAATGACTCAGTCAGGTGTAAGCTGTTGAGGAATCATCTCACCAAACGCAACAGAGTCGGTCTTCAATTCAAAATATGAAGCACCATGTTGTTTTTCCTTAGAAGACATTATTCCCTTTTCTGTTTAGTGTGTTTGTGGTAAACTTGAATTGTTATGGAGGCGTCATCTCTGGTTCCAAAGCACACCTGCAATTATCACTTCTCACCATAGGTGATGCCACAGACAACAAAACGGAGATCTTTGAGTTAGACACTTTAAATGCTAGAGAAGCCATTGTGTATTGATGCACAGCTGAAAATAGTATGTGTTTACCAGTTTTTCCTGTATTGAGAAATTTTTGACACTCTGTTTAAATGTTGTTTCTGAAAACTCCTGTACTCAGCGTTTCAGGAAATGATCTGCTTTTTCAAACTTGTGACTTGTTTGTGCTATAGGTAACTGAGGAAGTTGGAGCATATCAAAACAACAAACTCAAAAAACATTGCTGGTATTGGTGTTTTTATGGGACATATTAATAATGACAAAAATAAATACCCTGTCCAATTATTTTAAAATACATACAACTTTTATGTTAATGATGTAATTCCCAAACTAAAGGGAAAAATGGAGCTTGACAGATTTCTTCTTGTCAGCATATATTAAATTTCCTTATGCAGCATAATAAAAAATTGTACTAACCCACAGGCCTTCCATGAAGAAGAAGCTGGAGCAGGGCATCACTCTGGTTGTAGACAGGTACGCCTTCTCTGGAGCTGCTTTCACCAGCGCTAAGCCAGTGAGTTGGTTTCTTTTGCCTTTCACACTCTGCACGAATCAGTCAGTTTTATTACATGCGGTTGAGGCCTGATAACTTGAGCTATTTGCCTTCTCCAGGGTTTCTGCCTCGACTGGTGCATGAAACCTGATGTGGGACTGCCGAAGCCCGACCTTGTTATGTTCCTGCAGCTGAGCCCGTCTGAGGCGGCTCTCAGAGGTCAATTCGGGGAAGAGAGATATGAGACGAGTGTTTTCCAAAGAGCGGTTCAACAGAAGTTTGAGCAGCTGATGAAGGATCCCTCAGTAAATTGGCAGGTAAGAGGGTTGTCTTATTAAAAAACGACTCCCATTGGTAGTTAAAATCAATAATAAACATGTAACAATCTAAATCGTCTGTTGTAGGTAATTGATGCCTCACAGAACATTGAAGGAGTGCACAACAACATCATGGACCACAGCCTTAATGCCATCAACACAGCTCAGAACCAGCTGCTTGGAGAGCTTTGGAAGTGAACCTGAACGCATCACATAGAAACTAGTTACTAAATAACTCTTCTGCACAACAGCCACTTCGCTTGAGTCTCGTCTTTACTTTGGAAAATAACTTGGCAAAGGGTCAAATGTCATATCACATTTTCTAAAAATTGAAGAGAGATATGCAATTGTCAAATATCAGATTCTGATTTTATTTTTACTTTTTAATCCTCTTACATGTCTATTGTTCTGTCGCCTGCCTATATATTGTTTTGATTAAATAAATAATCTTCAAGTGAACTTATGTATAAGTTTAGACTTGGCAATGATACTTTGCATGAACAACTAATACAACTTCAGATTTTTACTAAATTTGGTTTTCATTACAGGCTGTTACAGACTTCAGTTATTAGTGACAAACTGCGTAAGCCATGAACCATTGTGTTTCTATACAACATAAAACTGTTATGGCAATTTTACTTATGGAGTCAGGGAAAGGCACCATATCACTTCAGAATAAACATTTAAAGTGTTAAGACTCAAATGGAAACACATGTATGTGAAGATGTGCATACAGAATTTTATCCTGAGCTCCTGCTACAGCTTCCACCGGGCGGTCTCAGTGTTGGATAGAGAGCATTCAGAGGCTGTTGAGAAGAACGCTGTGTGACACCATTGGAGCTGGACTGGCTCAAGAGGTCTCCAGTAAATGTTCATCCCCTCAGGCTTCCCTTCTGATACAGAGAAGAGAGAGAATCTTTCGCTTACTGCTGAGAACAGTAAATCATTGTTCATTACGTTCCTCACAGGGAAAGGATCTCAAACTCCTCGTCTTCTGAATCGAAGAACCGCTCCAACCTGTCCGAGTCTGAGAAGTCTGTGAAGGGAATTTTAAAGGATGTAAAATTTATAATCCATATCTCTATTTTTGGAATATGTTTTACAAAACATATGCAGTTTTTGTATTTACCAGGAGTTAGGTTTAGAGCATCCACGCTGACCATGTGAGAGGGCTGACTGTCTACTAGTTCAAACATGGGTAGACCCCATTTGTTGCAGGATAGCTAGAAGAAAGAACCAACATTTTATGATGTATAGATTACTGTAACACAATGCTTGATGATGATTTAACCCTCTGAACACCAGAACACGCCAGCAGGTTTGAAAGGGACGTAATGTTTTTTTGTTTTTCAGTTTCCGATGGTCCCTGAACTATTCATGGGGGAAGTGCCTTTTATTTAACCAAGTATTAACCAAATCTTAGCTTAAAATCATGATAATTCATCAAAAATTTGACCAAAAAAACCCAGCAAGCAGCAGATTTTGGAAAAGAAAAAAACAATTCTGACCTTCTCAGCAAGCCATGAGTGACTCAGCTGCCACCAACAATCAATATGTTGGGGCTTTTCAGAAAAGAAGAAAGTATGGAAGCAATTACATAGATCAGTATCACGAATAGCATGGTTAAGAAACGGTATATAGAGGAGCACCTTGTCAGCAAGGTGTTGGAATATACATTCAGCATGGTGACAAATCTTTCTGGAGTCGATGTGCCAAATAGAGTGAAAAATGTCAAGTTTGTAGAGGTTGTAAAAATGTCAATATGCCCAGTTAAATAGTCTTTCAATTGCATGTGGAGCTCCCTTTGTCAAATGAATAATTGAAGAAATTAAATGTAATTTAGTTTATTAATATTTATGGCATAATAACTTTGTAATGTGCCACACAGAACATTTTTGAGTTGTCAATATTGTCATCCTGGTTTTACCGTTTGTAGAGGTGTAAGACTTTATATTGTAGTGAAAAATGAGCCCACTGTGAGTAAAAATACAACAACAACAGCAACAGAACGGTCAGAAACGGGTTCAGAGGGTTGAGTGCAATAGTCAAGTTAAGGCAGCAAAAAAAAAAAAAAAGAACATTGTTCTGAGACATACCCTTCTTATGCGCATACACCAGTCGTCAAACTCGTCCTCTGTTCTGCAGAAGAAACCCTGGCAGACACCAGAAAACAATCAGCTATGGAACATCTGAGTTACTGTAAAAAGTTGTCAGCCTTCTCACATTTATGTTTAACAATGGGCTTTAGTTTGAAATACAAAAGCACTACGCTATAAAACCCTCCCTACCGCTGCGATGGAAGGGTCCAGTTCACAGATGTGCATGCGACAGGGCGGGTGCTGACAATGGTACGTCTCATCGGGGACCTGGCCGTCTTCACACGGCTCCACTGCAGGCTGTGTGGTGTGTGGGTCTAAATAAATGAGCTCCTCTCCTGGCAACAAAGACTTGTGTTCAGAACCACACTGCTGATGAAGCTAATAAAAATAATCACATGATGAGTATGAACTGCTTTTCACAGAGACTACACATACCGACATAACCAATGAAGTAATGGGCACTGTTGGGTTTTCCCCCAATAACACCCAGGGACTGAGGCAGCATGAAGCATTGCTGTGAAAAGAGATAAGACGGTTTATCTCACCTCAGCTGTGACTGAATTTATCTTATTGTTATCCTGGTCAAAAGATCATGTGACGACCTTTAGTGGCAAAAAACATGATCTACTGTGTGAATCCCAATTTTCCCAACACATTTAGTAGCAGATCTTGTAGCCTGGTTGGAGTTTTGGAAGTGGCATGCTAATAGCGGCTAATGTAGCCTGAAACCTCAAGCAGACAGGATGCTATGGAGGTTAGACAAAGTCACTTCTTTCTGGCACAACTCCCACACACTTTCATTCTACTTCCATTTTCTTGTAGACTTCAGCTTGACACTTGACACTTGACACCACTCATCAATTCCATGCAGCTGCCTATGGAACAGCAAACGGCTGCATTTAACTTGATTCCTACATGCTATAGTGTACCAACAGAACCTGAAAATAGATTTTGATGTTGGTGAAGCTCATCTTTAAATATTTAACAACTGAGAACTTTGGTTCCTTTTTCTTCAATGAAGACAAAACACAAAACGAGCCACTTGGAAAGTATAGTGAGCTAATCAACCAGATAGTCTTCATTAAATAAGGCTTAACTACACTGAAGCTACACTCAGAGAAATGTACCAAGCTAAGCAACACAAATGTGGCCAAAATGCATAGTTTATTATATCATAAGCTTTTTAAAATTGTATTGATTTTCTGCCTACAGAAAGTGAAAACCATGGAGCTAGCTAGTAGTTAGCTTAAGACAAGCTGCTAGATGGTGTTAGCAGACTGCACTAAGGGCTGGTGGTACATGCTACACACGTATGTTTGTATGGTGGTGGCATCATGTACAGATTCATAGTTTTATTATTGAGCACTGATAGTTCCATTATACTTGTTACTTCAGGAATGCTTGGGAAAATGTAGCCTGTGTGGAGGCAACCACACTAAATCTATAAAAGAGCTAGTGAGAAGCTACTTGATTCAGAAAATGGTGCCATTATCACTATGTTACTGATAAATGTAAACTGTTGATGCTGCTACTTGTAGCAAGGCTACTGGCCAACATTGAGAAAACATACTGAAAGTAAATTTATCCAAGCGTGTCAGCCAGGCACCAACTGGTTGATCATTCAGTACAGTGAACATTCAGTAGTTGTACATTGTGATGGATTACTTGCCCAAAGTAAGGACAATGTCTGGATGAGTTTAAGTGAAGGGCTAATCTCAAAAGCTATAGTGTGGCAGTGAAGTACACATCTGTGATTTGTAGTGAATTGGCAAAACATTGTATATGTTATCTCTTTAGAATCAGTATTTCTTTTAGGTTATCTGACTGAAGATTGATACATACAATAATACAATGGCCACTAACATCCACATAAAACCTTTAAGACTGAGAAATTAGTCATATGAAATATGTATGTACATGCTGAAGTTTCTCACCTTGAGGGTTTCAATGTAGGCCTCATTTATATCGGTCAGGCCCAGCCTGAGGGGGATGAGCAGGACCAGGGGCTTCCAGAGAGCCGTCTCCTCCTCAGCCAGGGCACATGCTCCCTCCAGGCAGCCGTTGAGTTCCCCCATTCCCTCTGATCCACCACAGGCTCCTGCAACATCCAGCCAGGGCATACAAAGACGCTCTGCAGTGAAAAAATGACGACAAAAACACAAAATATCTGTAATTACTATTCATCTACAGAGTCAAAACATATTTTAGGTTCGGGTTTAGGTTACATTAGGGCATGCTGTAGGCTTAAGTCAGAGAGGACTGAGACAGATGAGCTTTGGAAGGAAATAATGATACTGTTTACTCAGCTACTTTGTGTCTTAGTCACATGCTGGAAGGTTTCTAACTGAGGCCTTTTAATACTGTCTTTCGATGAGCTCACGTTATCACTTAAATGCTTACTTGTTTTGAATCTGTAATAACAGTAAGATATAGTCAACATACTTCTTGTGTATACAACCTCAACACACAGCCCACAGTGTAACCTGAAGTGACAAGTTGCAACACAGCTGCACTCACTGATCTCCTCGATGACCACTGTGTTGTCCATCGCCACGTGTACAACTAATCTGCTCCACGTATCAAACACTGCCAGCTTCCTGAAAGTAAGACAACACAGTCACACATCTGGGTTTTACCAAGCTAAAACTCCTCTTTAGACTGCCTTTAAACCTAGGGTGCAGTATCTGATCTGTTTATCACTGTTTGACAGTGTGTTGTTAATATGTGGTTAGTGGAAAAACAAGACAATGCAATGCAAACAACAAAATGCTAAACACTGCTTGTCTCGCTCACACTGACTGTCTGCTGTACTGGGTCAGAGTTTTACTCAACAGATTTCTGTTTATAAGTCAGTATAGTGTTCTGCCTCCCCTGATAGTAGCTTGTTTTGGGAAACAAAATTTCTCTTCAGACTTGATAATATTTTACTTTTCATATTTAAATACTTTTCCAGTGTGCTTGTTATAACAGCAGTTGTAGTGTTTGTGGGGGAAAATTAAAACATTAATCAAAACCATAGACATAAAATTCTATAAAACAATGTTAAAGTAATCTGTACTTTACCAGCAATTGTGACAACTGCTTAAAAGGTACCCTATGAAGTTTCTGACAATGAGCAATGATACACAGCGGGTTCTTATTAGTGGGTCCTGGTTTTGTTTGTACAGCTCTTAAAGAAGCTCATAAGAAATCAGTGAGAAACACAACTGTTGCTTGTTCACAAGAAAGCTCTACACCGTAGTTGTATTTCTTGTCAATGGCAATAATTTACCAGTTTCATTTTTCCTGATATGAGGATTTCCTGTATATATCTGCTTTGTTAGTTTGTTTTCACAATTATGTGAGAAAATGATCAATATAACAACTGATAATAAAAACAAGGATTAGTTGCACTGTAAAACATAAAGGCTTGAAATAAATGGAATTCTCTGCTACTTTCCAGTACTTACTTTAGAACCTGGGCGACTGTGTTTGGTCCATACCACTGGCCTATTGGTTTTCCCTCTCCAACTCCCATTTGGGCTGCAGCATTTAGGAACAAAAGAACAATTTTATGCAAACTCTTCCAGGGCTGCCCCAAAGAGCCCTTGATATGATTGGAAGGGCTTGACAGTCAGTACTCACCAATTTGATGGATGGAATAATAACTGTCTTTTTTGTCAATGAAGGCGTTGAGAATACTGATATACTCTTCTCTTTGTTTGTGTCCTTTGGCCCATCTCCAGTCTGAAAACAAAAAGGTAGTTATCAAGTCGATCTGAAACAAGCTCTGTTTGGTACGGTCGACTCACTGGAGAAGAGCTGTTAGTGACACACAGTGACACAATCTGGTTTCTGTATACACACATCCACAAAATCTTGATTTTATAGCTTTAATTTGGTGCCTTAAAGTTGTCTTACCTCTGCCTAAATGTCTACACACCAAAGCCTCACCGAGGATCATCTGGCCGCACCGTAACATACATCCCCATCCTGTGTCTGATGTTGGTCCGGTGCCTCCTGTAACACAGTTCCAAGAATCATTTCTGATTTCCCTTTTGTAACTAGAAGTGAAACTTAAGATGACTCAAATCTCAGGACCTCAACAAAACACATATTTGTTGTGTCAACTCACCAATTGGTGGGAAGTTTTTTCTGTATGTGAACCACAGTCGGGAAGTGACGTCTGATAAAATGTCGTCTTTCTCTGTATAAAGAGCAGAAATCACCATATTAGAACACATGAAAAATGATAAAACACCATATACTAGCTGTCTTGTTTCTCTGATTCTTTAATTTACTCATTCAACAAGACTTTGTCAACAACATATTCCGAAGTCCCACCTGTGAGTGCATTGTATTGTTTTCCCAAGATCCACACAGGCTCTGAGGTCTCAGGAAAATCTTCAAACTCTCCAAAGCGAAGTGTGTCGTATGTCAAGGTAGCTGCAAAAGAAGGCATCTGTAAGTGCATGGGCACCTAAAGGGGCAAAGTGCATTGTGGTTATTGCCTGTATTGTTGTTAACTGCTGGCCACTTTATGCCGCTGATAAATGTGAATCTATCTATTATGGAGTTAAAATGGAATAGCCATTAGTTGCTGAGTATAACCTCAGTAACTTCCAGGAAGAACATTTTGCATCCATCAATCTTTAAAAAAAAATGCCCAGCATGATGAGAACCTGTTCCTTTAAATGAAGATGAAGCGTTTTAGAATGCAAGTGAAGACTTTTCTTAGGGACTGATTGAGTATCGAGTTCCTGCATAATATGTTTCAAGGTGAAATAAATGCAAGCCCTTCAAAGCAAAAACCTTGAATAGTCCTTTATCTTTAAAGAGGAACTCCAGTGATTAATTATTGTTCTTCCACATTGTAGGAAGACTTTTGAGAAAATCACTGTCAACATTTTTTAAAAATTTGGTACAGCAGAGGCTGAGATGTCCTGACTTCAAGTCCTTAGTATGAATCAGTCTCAAAAAACCCTGGCTCCTGCACTTTCTGATATAAATTTGTACATTAACCTCGTTATTAGAGTTATTACACAACACTCTTTACAAGGCTGAGTGGTAGATGCAAAATGTCGACATACACGATAAACTGACAAAAGCAAAGTTTTATTTCCCTGTTTTTGAACTTTCCAATTCTACATCATCATCCATGAAAACATAAAGCAAGAACTACAAAAGTAATACACTAATGCTCGTACATCCTTTACATATGTTTTGCACTGATTAAAACACATAGATATTTCCCAGGCCGGACCCCCATCTCTATAATCAAGCACAAGACAAATACAAGCTTGAAAATGTTTATCTAAAGTATGCATGATTCTTCAAATTTTGATTGTTACCAGTAATTCTTCCCAAAGCTCTTCTTACTGATTTAAGGAGAATCTAAACACTCTTAGGTGCAAGTCAGTAACAAATATGCAGAGCATAATCCAGTTTATGCTGCTCAACTAGCAACTGACAATTACCATGGAAAGAATGGAAAATCCAAAGTGTAACACAGCGTGCAATCACAGTAACAATCTTTATTTGCATGCTTTTAACACAGTTGGAAACAGGCAACAGTTGTGCCTGCTTGCTGCAAAGCTCTTTGTACACACTGTGCTTTTTACCCATTACTGCATTTCAACCTATTCAAAGTCAGGTATGACTACATTCAAGCCTGTGTAATCACTCTGTAAACAAATGCTTAACATGCCAGAAAAAAACAAAACAAGAGATCATCATCTCTGAAATTTTGAAATAATATTTGAAAATATAATTTCCTTTGTTTTGAGAACTTTGTTTTACTTTTATGTATATGTGATGTTTAAACTTATTCATAACCCCTTCCTCTTAGAGGTTGACGGCCCTGTTCTGGCAGAGGCAGTGCTGGTATGACAAGACCATCTACTAGAGGTGACTGGAGCTCAGAAAGACAGTCCTTGGTGGGGAAGTGGAAGTCCATAGTCACAATAATAGAGAAGCTTTGCAGTGTTTAAACCAAACCTCAAGCTTTAGCTAAAGTCAACACATAGTGGCCCCACCAATGGCTAACATTTATTTATTGTATTTATTATACCAATCCTATATTTTCTCTGACATACAGTTCTTCTTCTTGAATCTCCCCAAGGGGATGAATAAATGATCTATCTATCTATCTATCTGTCTATCTATCTATCTATCTATCTATCTATCTATCTATCTATCTATCTATCTATCTATCTATCTATCTATCTGTCTGGTAAGAGAACATATCTTCTTTTGGCCTGACTAATATATAATGGAAAATGTTCTGAAAATATATTGATATGAAGTTGCAAGACAGGCTTTTGAGTTGTCTGCCAAGATGTAACGCTATCCACATAACTACCAACATACACAAAAACTTGACCGGCTAGCTGTCAGTTGGTGGTTAGTTAGCTTGGACACAGAGAACAGTGATTTCCAGGTTCAAAACATTGGAATGAAGGGAGGTGTTTACAGTCGTAAGAGAAACAAATGTTTAAACAAGCCTGTTTGCTACTGCTCCAACGCCAAGAGCCTTGCTGTATACAATAAAACCCTCACATCGAACAGCCTTCCCGGTGCTACCAGTAGCCTATAACTGATGAGAGGGTGACAGTGCATCGACTTGGATGCTCATCTTGGGCGGTAGCATAATGTTAGCATAAACAGTCAAAGGGCAGAAGATAAATTATTGAGAGCAAAACTCCACAGAAACACATGACATTAACACTGTTGATTTCTAGACTCCGTGCTCGAAGTAATACAGCGGCAAAGCGAGCTGTCAAAGACAGGTATCCGGCACATTGAGCAATAATAGCAGGCTAACGTTGGTTAGCAGTTAGCTTTAGTCATCACTTTAGCAGGCTAACGTCACCGAAGCTACAGAGGGGTCTGTGTTGGTCTGGCAGCTGCCGTTGGCGATCCTTTCGTGATAGTGGGGGAGAGCTGTTACCTTGCAGTCAATGACAATACTAAGATTATTTTGCGGCTAGATTGGGTTGCTAAGGGAGAGAAAGAAATGGTATTTTGCTATAAAATCTCGCATACCTGCATCCATCCCGACGTTCTTCACCCTATCTTGTTTGTTGTTCTCTGCTCTCTGACCAGATGGACCAATGAGAAGAGATTCCTGCTGCGGAATTCCGAATGAGGCGGGATATTGCTTACGAGTGCCAATAAGATCTGGGGTGGTAGGGTTACTTCACCTTTAACCAATCAGTGATAGCTGACGTTTCAAGCGTGGTGCCAAAGAGTGATCGTCTGCCAAAAAGTAACTGCGGCCTCTACAGTATGGCTTAAATGTAATTGATACATCAAAATGAACTGATTTTATTGACCAAGGTTATATTTGAAAGATTGACTCTCATAGGGTGATTTGAAAAAAGGTGATATCTTTATGATACACACACACACACACACACACACACACACACACACACATATATATATATATATATATATATATATATATATATATATATATATATATATATATATATATATATATATATATATATATATATATATATATATATATATATCAGTTGAATTATTTATACAAGGAATACACCTGAGTTATGTGACAATCGGCATAATCGGCATATGTTTGTCTGTCCATCTGTGTGCAACATTACTCAAAAACGGAATAACAGATTTGAACGAAATTTTCAGGGAAGGTCAGAAATGACACAAGAACCACCTGTTTTGATTTTGGCTGTGATGCGGCTTATTGTCTGGATCCACGGATTTGTTAAAGATTTCTGTATCATTGTGTGATAGCAGCACAGCATCATTGTAACTATGACAACAAGTGCCCCCCTAGCTGCCTGCTGAAGATCACATGATTACAATCCTACTTCAAATCCACCGCTGCGGACTTATTGGGAATTATCCATCGGAAATCATGCAACAACTGAGCAACCTTGACAGAGTACTGCGCTCTCTGAGTGCTTTTCTTGCTTTGTTATGTACTTTCACCACAGACATAAAGCTATGTGTGTTTGCACATAATAAATATTTGATCCAGGTAAAATCAGATTCAAATGTATAGAAACTGCACGCTCACTTTTTGGCAGAGGATCTCTTTTTGACACTACACCTGGTACAGTTTTGTGTTGGGTTTTAAAGGAAGACACTGCAGGTGAATAGTATACATTTTTGTTAAGTAATGGATATCAACGTGAAACTTACAGTCTATTATTTACAACATTTTTTTCAAGTTTTCTCAACATGTATATTTACATATTTAACTCTAAAGATGCCCTAAACTACATTATTTTCCGTAACAAATATCTAAACATTTTTCAGCCAACTTCAAATTTTTTATGTTACTTCTTCATTACATCTTTCCAAATCTCATCAAATACATAGTTATTTTTTTCCTTTTATTTGGCAATGGCTGCAAATTTCTAAGTGACTTTTTGCCTTTGTAGGGGGCGACAGAGTCCAGTTTAGTCTTACAGATGTGACAGAAAAGGAAGGCCACCTCCTCTGTGTTAAACTGTGGATTAAAGAGGGAGCAGCATTAAAAACATGTGTGACATGCACCACATATTGGAGACATGTATCTTAAATGGTCTAAAATTAGAAGTTTGTCATAGTTTGATACTAAATGGGATGTTAACCACAAAAGGTCTGAACATATTGTTTGGTCTGTGTGTTCAGATGATACGCTTTACATAGATTTGGCTCATCAGAGGTTCACTAAATCGACCTGCAGTCATTGTTCACCAGCTGTACCTCCAGTTGCAGGACCCTGTTCGTTATACAGCACTGTGATAGAAGAAAACATGGCAAGTGAAATGTCAGAAGTTAGATTGTTATTCTTAGCAAACAGAGGCTTTTTCAGTGTCACATCTTGATGGGGCTGTACGTTTAAGGAAGACAGTGCATGAAGCTCGAAGACATTTTGTGGACAGTGGATCGAACGTGTCCAAAAATCTCCATTGGAAGTTCAATACATCAAGCTTTGTTCACTGAGAGGTGTAAAATTAGTCTCATCATAGATGCATAATTTACTGAATAAAGAATGCAAGACTGCAATCAGCAAAAATCCTGTAAAAGAAGGCTTTCTAGTCGTGTTTGGATGCTTGCAGCAAATTAGCTCTAACCTGAACGAGAAACGTAAGGAATCCATTCTTCACACACACACTGCAACTTCTGGTTTGCACCTTTGTGGAGAAAAACATCATACTGCAGCAGGAAAATGAGCCCAAACACACCTCAAGACCGCAGAGCCCTGACTGTCATAACCTCTCCTTCACCATCATCTGACCTCAACCCTGTCTGACACAGTTACCATGGTGATCTGTGAGCCAGCTTTGTGATATCAGAAGAGACTTAATAGGTGAATGAATCGGAGCCCACATCAGATAAACCTGCTGAATGTGTGAAGAAAGAGGTGGGAACTCAGGGTGAACCAGCATCTCACACTCAAACCCTCTCAGCTCTCTCTAATTGAAACACGCCCCCTCAGCTCCTCTGGGACCTGTTGTGTTGTTGTTATTGTCGCTGTTGTCTCTTGGGGCCGTCTGATTGGCTGAGATGTTTATCAGTCATCAGCCCCACGCCCACTCATCATTGGCTTGTTACAGTGACAGTTCCCATCCCACCCACCCCCACTGTGACCTCCCTCAAGCGCTTTTGTTGTGTCTCCCTGCTGAACTGCAGTGGACGGGCAGTAACCCCACAACAAAGACAATGTTGGGAACATTTAAATGCAATAAGTGTTTTTTTTTTTTTTTTTTTTTTTTTTTTACCATTTTACCTTTTTTTCTTTTAAGTTTAACCATTAAGTTCAGCTCAGGGGGTTTAATTCTGTTAACTCATTCCAAATTAGAGTATCAAAAGATTTTGTATTATCACTAATATAAAGTGTTAGTATGAATGAGTGTTTCAGGAGATGGGGGAGTGAGCACAGCTGAAGCACTATCACTTTAATGTCAAATACAAGCATTTATGGAGTGTCACCTTTTCCTGTTTGATAATTGTTTTTATCTTCAACCTCAGACTCAGTGTTTTTATGAACGAGTCGTCACATAGAAGTATTCCAGATGTGCACTGCTGTAGATTTGGTACCTATAGTGTGAAAAGGAATTCTCCCTCACCCTCTTCACTATGCTCTATCAGTAATGCATTTGATTTTTGATCAGAAGTTTAGTTTCATTTGTTTATTTAAATATTATGGAATTATTTGGTTGGCTGACTAGGCTGTGGGTTTAGTGTTTAAATGCATTGTAGCACTTTGAGATTTTATATGTAAAGTGCATTATAAATTAAAGGTATTATTATTATTATTATTGCCTGTTTTCGGCTCTGGTTCTGCCTGTGTTGCCTGGATATTAGTTGCTAATCAGGAATGATGAAGACAGGTTTGACAGACTTTGGCAGGGGTAGCAGGAAGGATGGCAGGTTGGCTTTTGTCATGACTGACACCCTATCCAACCAGGTAATATCATTGGTATTTATGCATGTTTTACAATAATTATTTTTCTCTTTACCCATCCCTTAAGTGAGCAGGTGTCCATGAAGGTGAGACTGAAGACTATAAGGTCTGCAATGGAGCAGAGGAAGAGAGGAGGTGGCAGCTTGCTGTAAAGCTTAGGGTTGCCACCCGTCCCTTAAAATACGGAATCGTCCTTTACCAAAAGTAGCATTTTAGAAGTTCGCGATGGATAAAATCTCAACTTTGTCATTCTCTGTAACATGCAATTATAAATTTTAAGTAAATATTTTCATATTTCTTAGGACTATGGATTCCTATGAAATGATCCTGAAAATTTCAGACCTCTAGCTCTTTTTGTTCAGAATTTATAGAACCCAGAAAATAGCCGAAAATTTCAAGTCTTAATTTTGGTTGCAATTTTAGGGTACCCCCTACCTACTTCAAATGGTCATAACTTTGGAACTCTTTACAATTAAGCCTTGCAATTTTTGATTTTTCATATTTTCATATATAATGTTCTATAAGTATGTAAAATTTTAGAAAAGTCTGAGAGGGTCAGGTAGGAAATTTTCTTAAAATCTGTTGATTTCACATGGAATGACCCATGAAAAATATGTATGTAGAGAATTTCTTTGTACAGCATTCTGCATTCAGTTGTTTATGTTTTTGCAGAATCCAGTATTGCACACTGGTTGGTCATTACATTTTGTTAGTTTGATTTCACTGTTTAAAATGCTGCCACTTTTTTCAGACAGAACCTGTGATCACAAAACAATACAAAATTCTTAGTTTCATGTTAATAAAGCACTTGAAGAATTAAGCATGGCTAAATGCTTTTTTCAAAATTAAACATACCACTTCTTGGGTGGTAGTTGCCCCTGAGTTCGGTAAAGTTGGTAAGCTATTCACAGATTCGGACTTCTACGCATCAATAACTCTTTAGATATAGGTTGTCCAAACATAAATGATGCCTCTTTCACATCGTTGTAAGCTAGACAATGTGCTACAAGCCCAGTTTGATCAAAAGTAGCTGTCTTTCAAGCTGCAGAAATAACATTGATGTCTATGTGCAGCCGGCTGTGAACTGGTACGGTCTGCAAATCGCAAAACTGCTGCAACAGCGAAGAGAGACACAAATATTCAGTGACTTCACTCTTATATACTGTAGTGTCACAAAAATCACTGCAGCCTTCAACTGGCTCCTGTTGACACCAATGTTATTCCTGCAACTTGAAATCTGTTTTAGCCAAAAAAACAAAAAAACAAGTGTTGGAGTTGTCTGCTTTTGTCAAAAAACAAAGGTCAACAGGGAAAAAAATCTATTTGTCATAAAATTTTATTTTTTAAGTTATCCCTATTTTGTTATGTCATTTCTACTGAGTCAAATCCACTCAACTTCAGTTTGATTTATATTATCTCAAGTAAACAATAAAAAAACAAGTTTTCTGAAAATGTATAAAAATGGAGTTATCTGTTTGTACAAATGAACTCTTCATACACATAATTAATTTTTTATTTTATTTTTATTTTATTAATTAATTTTTTATTTTATCTTTTGTTTTTATTCTTGTTATTGTTCTATACATACAACCCCCCCATCTGTATAGTTTCTGTTGTATATATATGTATATATATATAAAAATAATAATTCTTCTTCTTCTTCTTCTTCTTCTTCTTCTTATTGTTCTTCTTCTTCTTCTTCTTCTTCTTCTTCTTCTTCTTCTTATTATTATTATTATTATTATTATTATTATTATTATTATTATTATTATTATTATCCATCCATACTTTATCTATACACTGCCAGAACAATCAATTAACCTCAGCATATTTTTGAATTGTGGGAGGAAACCGGAGTACCCGGAGAAAACCCACGCATGCACAGGGAGAACATGCAAACTCCATGCAGAAAGATCCCGGGAAAGCCAGGACGCAAACCAGGGATCTTCTAGCTGCAAGGCGAAAGTGCTAACCACCACGCCACTGTGCAGCCCTATTAAAATCATTATTATTATTATTACCTATATTATTACCTATATATTACCTATATATTACCCTTTTTGTTGTCCTCTTCAGTCTGCCAGCTTCCCATGAACCCTGAAGCTGTACAGACAAGTGTACTCAGGGGTGCCCCAGTTGCTGTGGACCTGCAACGTTACATAACTGAATACACCCATTTTATGATCCTGAGAGACAAAAAAGACAAATGAGGAGAGTTAGGTAGATGCTCAAGTTGTAGTTGTAGCTGAAAATTAGCTGCTAACGTTAAAAAACATGCATGTTAACGTGTTTTACAAGAATGGTGGTATACTCACAGCTAGCTTAAAAGTCTGTAGTGAGTCTCCGTCCTCATCGTACAGAAAGGTTCCCAAGTGGATGTTCTCGTCATCCAAGTTCTTCCTTCCCTGAGAGATAGAAAGAGATAAACATCCAGTTAAACACACTGTTGCTCTATTTACATAGTGTGAAAATTAAACAGTGATACACAGGATATCTGCACTTTAACTATAAGAAATTGTGACTTACATAGACTGAGAACTCCTTGGGAGCACTGGAGATGGAGCCAGTTGGAGACGAGGCCTTTGAAATGTGACCCAGTGTCACATGGCTGATGGCGGCTTGGTGAGACAGGGCGATGGATACGTGTCCCTGCTGACCTGCAAAAGCCCAGCAGTGCCCTGGCATCAAATGTGGCTGCCCCTGAAGACAAAAAAGAGAGTTTAGTTGGTCTGTTGAGTGTATAAAAAATAAAGAATCCCAGCTGTTATATCATACAGTCACCACAGACTGCATCTTTCATGTTGTGGAAGTGTAGTTCTTACCTGAATGACAACACTTGGGGTCACAGCAAGCCGTTCGACTCGTCTCCCAAAAATCGTCAGCCTCTCAACTTCTGTTGGGAATGGTTCTGACGATTTCAGAACACGTGCTCCTGCACAGAACACACAAAAACGGGTAAGAAAGAATTTCAAAGCTAAAAAAGTACATGTGTGAACTGCAATCTGATTACTCACCAAGTGATTGCAGAGCAAAATTGGGCAGCATGTCTGCCTTTGGAAGAAGGTGGTCGATTTTCTTCCGCAAAGACAGCAGCTCCTCCTGCTGCTCTCTTAGCTGCTTTAGCAGCTCCTCGTACTCTGTTTTCTGTAAATACCAAAGTCCTGATGGATGGAAAAAAACAAAGGTTAAGATGCGCAGGTTAGGAAAATGTAATTCAGAGTAGAAAATTAGTAGATGTGCTTGTCTGTGGAAGGATCTCACTTACCGAAACACAGAGGGAAAATTAAGAAGAGAAACCGGAGGGTTCCCCTGACAGAGCTCTTCCAGTCACTGGGGGTCCCAGAGACATTCCTGGCTCCATGCCCAGATTGGCGACGATTGCTTTGCCTCCTAAAAACCCTGGATAGAATAAATACAGATGAGAAACTATGCTTATGGAGGAACAGATGACAGTTCTAAATATACAATTTGCACTCATGAACAATGAGGCAGTGACACACACACATGTGCACAGATAGTCCAACTTACCTGTATATCCGCTCCCTGTAAGAGATGACCGGTTGGCCATCATCCTGGTAATAGCCGTTTTCGGCCAGTCGAGGTGTTCTTTGTGGCATTACTGTGAACAAGAATAGAGACACAAAGCATGTTATACTCATGAACTGTAACTTTCTAAGCTTTAAATTACTCCAAAATCCTTAAAAATCCCCTGTAGGCTGCACGCACCATTTGGTGCTCAGACAGAAAAAAAACCTATTTCAAACATACATGCATGCATGACCCTTCCATATTAATATTAAAACACTGCATTTTCTCCACTAAAACCAGCCAGGACAATGTTCTGATTCACATCATCTGAAAATTGCCTTTATCTTCTATAATCATTCCTCCTTTAAATGTCAGTTTTCAAATTTGCAAAAATAATTTAACCTGACACCAAGTCAAAATTAGTGCTATGAAATATGGAAAACGATTTTTGTAAACTTAGAAACTGCTTGATTTTCTTTTTAGAAAAAATACAAACGTAAATTCAAAGCAATATCTGAGACTTTCTAAAAAAGTCAAACTGCCTTTACATCAGACTGAACCACACAAAACACGCGATTTTAACATATTCTTATTATGCAGTTCCCAAAACTAGAATTTGTTAGATTGCATATAAAAAGATGTTATGCAACTAAAATGATATGTGTTTTTTGCTCTGCTGTGAAAAAAATGACTTACTTTCGATGAAAGATGCAAGAAATCTGTTGCGTTGTAGATGCGTCGTAGCCGTGCGTTGTCTGCTCTCAGTAACCGTTAGGTCGCCAATACTTCAGAACAATATTCGACACGGATATTTATACACTTTCTCCTTCCCATCTGTGACGTCATAGTGATGGCAACTGTTACGCACACATGCGCGCAACAATAGACGTAACGTCTATGCGCAACACTGAGGCTACAGCTTTGGTAAGTGTTTCTTTAGCCTTCAAATGAAAACGTTCGGCTGAACCACTTGGGGTTTATAATTATTTGCTTCTTTCATGAAGGCCTATTCCTTTTGCTTTAACATCCACTTGAAAGTTTTCTGTCAAACAGCAACATCATCCCCACATAGTGGATCACAGCAAAACATGGCAGCCTTCATCTTTAGCTTATGTTTAAACGGGATTTAGATCCACAGCATCAGTTCATAATGACCGACAACAGGACACTGCATCTTGCTGAGTTTAACAGTCCGGCATCATTCTCCTTTATCAAGCTTTGTTTACCGTTTTGTTAAGACTGGTTTCAGACAAAGGTTTATCAGTTCTGTCGTTTCAAACTGCCTCTATTGTGAAGCACATGCAGTTGCAGTAGCAGTGCTGAAAATATTAATGTCTGATACTCAAACTGATTCTATTGATCCATACTGACAAGATAAGTACAACAATCATCTCTAAAATGTGGATTTAGAGAAAAATGAAAGTGTTGCTAAAAGGCTAAAATACCTAACTAGATTATGGATGAATAATTAAAACCCTTTAGCTAAAAGTGTATAAACAGCTAAAATTATTAGCATCTAACAGTTGGAAACTATTAGCTAAAAAAGCTGCCAGCAGTTGAAGCAATAGCTAATATTATGTATTAACAGCTGATACTGTAAGATAAAAGTGGATAAGAATTGAGAATTGGGAATAAATAGTTCCTAATTATTCAGTACAAATACTAGTGGAAGTTAAATTTGTTAGCTGAAAATGAATATGCAGCTAAAATTGCTAGCTACAGGTGAATAAATAGCTTGAAGTTGTTTGCTAAACGTGCTGCCAGCATTTGAAATCATTAGCTATTGATTAGCTACTGATTAACAGTTGAAAATGTAGGCTGAAAGTGGATAAACTGCTAAAACTGAGAGGGTAAAGTGTGCATAAACAACTGGAATGATTAGCTAACAATGTAGTCACACAACTTAAATTGTTAGCTGCACATACCTGACAAAATATTGACATAGCTTACCAGAATTAGAAATGAATAGTTTGAAATCAGTCGCTAGAAATATAGTTGTTAAAATTGTTAGCTAAAAATGGATGTGCAGTTAAAATAGCTAGCGAACTATGGGTATTTTGAAAGTTGTTAGCTAAAACTGGGAACAAAGAGATGGAAATTATTAGCTAAAAGTATAACCTGCATTTGAAGGTGTTAACAAAAAGTAGATAAACAGCTAGAATAACTAAGTAAAATAATTCATATTTACTTGATAAACATGAAAATCATCACTTTAAGGTTGATTTAGAGAAAATGAAGCCGTTATTGGAGTGTTTTTCATGCCGCCAGAAGAACAAATGGTAAGCAATTCACGCAAAAGTACATTTTTATTCATCTGTATTCTCACAGACAACAACATCAGACCTTTGAACAAGTAAAAGTATCAATGAACAACAAACATGTTTCTAGCACTACAAAGAACAAGACCTGCAAGTTAAACAAAGTTAAAACAATAAAAGCACCAAAGGTCCCTTTAACATGAAAGCACCTGAATCTGGTTACTGGCTCTTCTGCTGGACGGCAGAACTTCATATTAACATATGAAACACAACAACACATTAAACACACGTCTAATAATTCATTAAAAAATGACTACGCCGATAAATGTGAATATCACATGACTCTGTCTGCTGCTCTCAGTCTCAGTCCACAACAACAATATGTGTTTTTTAAAGGACAGTAAAGCTGCTTCTGCATGTTTGTAGCAGCTTGGAGCTCATTCACTCTTGACTGCAAACATAACAGACACAACATACAGCTTGGCAGAGATCTACAGTCTATTATCACCTTTTTGTCACAGAGTTCATCATCTATATGTCTGTACATCTTCAAAAACTAACAAGATTTTTGAATCACTTGATACTGCATTTACAGAATTCTGAAAGTCAAAAATTAGGTGAAAATCTGTGTGGACTACTTGTTAAATGCAATGGAAAATCATTACAATACATTATAACTCTTAAAAAGGTAGAATTCCCATTTTTGATGGTGAATGTGTGACTCTGAAAGACAAGCTTCAGTTTTGCCCTAAACATTTGCATTAACTAACAATCTGAAACAGATGCCATTGCCAGCATTTATTTCTGCAGTGTGACCTCTGGCAGTCTCTCTCAATTAATCTGTCTGCTGCATGAAGCCTTTAGCTTCCATCCTTCATAAAACATTTCAGTTAATCAAATAGTTTGCTAAACATTTCTGAAACATTTTGAGTCATTTTATGTCAGAAATACAAAAAAATGATGAAGGTTTCAGCTTCCTCAGTGTCACAGGTTTCCTCTTTATATGAGTTTGAATCTGAATTAGCTGACTGAGAGCAAACAGTCTTTTGAATGAAATAAGAATCACCAAAACCTGGATTTACAACATGTGCCATTGGCATCACTCTGACCCGACTCACATCAGGTGGGTTTTCAACTCTGGTAAAGTTCCTGGATCTGCTCAGCTGTACTGGAAGTACTGCATCTGACTCTGGTCCTCCACCAGACCATCAGAGTCTCCGTCAACTGAATTCTCACAGCTGGGGTTTGGGGACAGTGTCTCTTCCTCCTCCAGGCTCCCCGCCCGACCTTGGGGGGCCACCCTGAG
Organism: Amphiprion ocellaris; assembly: GCF_022539595.1. Taxonomy (NCBI): domain Eukaryota; kingdom Metazoa; phylum Chordata; class Actinopteri; family Pomacentridae; genus Amphiprion; species Amphiprion ocellaris. The sequence goes on along the minus strand of NC_072767.1, from coordinate 31,818,492 downwards.
GTTCTGCTCTGTTACCAGCTGGTCCAGAAAGTTGATGTACCTGAGGGCGAGGCGCAGGATCTCATTCTTGGTCAGCTTCCTGTCAGGTGGGTGGGTGGGGATGAGATGCCGCAGCTCAGCGAACGCCCCGTTGACATTCTGCTGCCGCCAACGTTCCCGACTGTTGGTGAAGATACGACGGACAATACGAGGTTGAGAACCTGAGGGGAAGGAGAGAGAGGAGTCAGCTGGAGTCCAGAAAAGCTGATCTGAGGAGCCCAACTGTCACGCAGGAACACATGAAGAAGAATCATTGTAATACATCAACAATAGAAAAAAAGAATAAAAGAAAAATAAACTAAAATCATTCCATAAAAAACTAGATTTCATAAAATGTATTCACTCTGTCTTGTGAAAATACAGTAAATTATAAGGCCATGAAGTGTTTTTTTAAAAGACATGACTTGTAGCATTTAAGAATTAACCTACAGCAGTGAATTTTTACTAACGCTTCCTTGACTGTAAATGTGAAGATGCTCTAAACAGCTTTAAGCTTTAAGAAAAAGTAAAATTTGTGTAAAATGATACATAAAATGACATCTTTTCTTGTGTAAACCTGCAACAACTACATTTAATCGATTAATTCAACAACAGAAAACTAATTTGCCAATGTTTGATAATCAAATAATCATTGTAAACAATTACTTTAAGAAAAAAAAACAAGCACTTTGAATTCATTTACATTACTGCTGATTTCATGTAGGCATAAAAACAGTGTGAAACTAACTGATTATTCCAGTGACCGTACCATCATCGTAGCTGGTCTCATATGGAGTTCTTCTGTGTTTCATCATGATGGATGGGTCTGGATCTCTGTAGACACACACACAACAATCTTTAGCTGGTAACAACACAAAAGTTCATCTCGCTGCTGATTTTCTGCAGCAGGTGGATCTCTGAAAGCCTGTGTCTCCCTGAGTTCTATGAAATACAGATGACAAGTTTAGAAATTCACATTTTAACACATTACACAAATAAAAATATTAGCAACATTTTGAAGCTAATAGACTTTAAGTATTGACATTGCTCTCTCCATCTTCCAAAGCAGTGTAGACTGTAAAAAAGTTTTTTAAAAAAAGAAAAAAAAAGGAAAAACTGATATTTTGAAGGTTAGGTTGCTCCAAAAATTACTGAAAAATGGAAAATAGCAATTTCATAAAACACTGTACTTTTCCATAATTCAGCAGTTTCATGAACTTTTTTCCCCCAGTTTAATTGTCACTAATTGTAACTAATTTCAGAAATATATTTTCAATAATAAGGTTGAATTGATACTTACTAAATAAAAGGAGATGTTTATGGAATTGCAATAAATTTGTAAATTAATTTTCAAAAAATGTAAATTTTCTCTCTATGTTATCCAGTTACAGAGTTCTTTTTATTAATATTTCACATGTAGTTATAAATATTTCTGCTTTTGTAGTTGTACTAATCAGAATCAGAAACACTTACTGACCCTTGAGAGGAAATTGTTTATATTACAGTTGCTGCCATTCAAAGTCTTGGAAATGCAATTAATTTAATAAAAACACTGAAAAATCTATCTTAAAAAGTAGAGAACGTACAAGCATAAAAAGTAGAACGTGCATTGTTCTAAGAAAATGAAAAATGTATGAGTAGTAAATAATGGAGTTTTATTTGTGATATTGCATTGATATATATGCAGAAAATTATGTAAAATAAAAAGGAAAAATTTTTGCAAAATTGCAGATTTTTAAAAGGGATTTATTGTATTCATAAAAAGCCGCCTAGTGACTGAACAAAACAGACAATAAACCCTATACTGAACATGCTTTGTGATGCTGTGAAAGCAAGTTTAGTGTTGTTAGTTTTCTTCCTATTCGGTTAAATTATATGAAAAAAAATGCACAGGTACACAATGAATGTAACCTCCAGGCTGAATTAACTTGAGGAGTAAAGACATTCTACTCAAGTAAATTCAGATACCCAGAAAATATGTCATAACTGCATCCGATGAGATGGTGTTTTTCTCACCTGGTGCAGGTGTGGAGGTGATGTGCAGCTTCGTGCAGCGGGTCCGGTGCAGGCAGCAACAGCAGCGGAGGAGTCTGGTGGGTCATCCGGGTTTGGCTCCGCGGTTCCCGAGCAACAGAAAGACCAGAGTCTGGTAAGCTTCACTGACAGTCCGCGTCCCGAAGCCTCTTTTATACCGACCCGCGTCTCCTGTTGTATGTCGTGACGCGTCGTTTCCATGGAGACCCCGCTGATAATGGCAGTCCCATTAAAGTCATTAAACTCAGGGTCCCAGGAAGCAGCACCCCAGAGACCTGCAGGGCCCAGGGGCCGCCTCTCCCTCCACCCTCCCCCTCGCTCCGCCCCGTCCCGCTGCAGGAGTCGTGTTTTCCGGGTTCTCTCCTCCACCCTCTCCGTCACGACCCGAAGCTCCGGAGCTCTTGGTGTCGTGTCCCATCAACAGCTTGACTCAGGTCCACACCACACAGATCATAAAATAACAGCAGTATTAACATTATTTCACCACTTTGTGTCAAATGCACTTTATTGCTATTATCTCAACAAGAACCCTGTCCACAAATTAAAGGTTGGACACGTCTTGAGTCATTTAAGACAGTTTTAAAGTCATTTTTGGCAGTTTTTGTGTCATTTGGACAATTATCAAGTTATTATTGGCCATTTCTGAGTGCTGTTGAGTCCATTGTTGGAGTCACTTTGTACAACCTTGAGTAATATTTGGCATATTATTTTGGACACATTTTAGGTATTTTTTGTCACTATCATTCAGGGTCTTTGTTTATAACCTCAAAATGACAGTTTTGGAGACATTTTGTCCAAGTTTGAGCAATGTTTGGCATCATTTTGGGCACATTTTAGGTCATTTTTGGCCATTTTGGACAACTTTCATCACTATCATTCAGGCTTTGTGTTGATTAATTAAACTCAATCTCTTCAGAAAGGAATCAGACCCCTTCACTGTTTGAACACTTTTTGTTAAATTTCACACTTGGAACATTTGGATGGTTTCAAATCAGTTTATTAGAATAACCAATAATTGCAAAGTGAAAAATGTGTGTTTAAAATGAATGCCTGCATTTCTAATATGTACATAAAAATGTACATTCAATGACATTTTTTTCTCCACTGAGTCCTTGAAGAAATAATCTTAAGACTTACATATTTTCAAATTTCTGAGTCATTATGGGGGTCTGTCACACTGGACAAATTATTAGCAAGTTAGGACAATTTAATTTAGACAAGGTTTAGACATTTTGGACAGGTTTGGACACTTTCTTTGGCATGTTTTGCACATATCAAGCCATTTTTGAGTCATTTTGAGATGTCAAAAAAGGTTATTTGTTATTTAGTTGATAATTTACTCACAATTCATGACATTCATTCACTTTATTTTATTCACAACTTCAGAAACACACTGAAGGACAAGCCTCATTTTCATTGTCAGTGAGGTACATAAAGTAAATACATACACACTTCAAGAAGTGTGTATGACACATCAAGAAGCGATAAAAGAAAAAACATGGCTAAGACAAAAAACAAACTTTGACAATGCTGAAAAATGTAGGAATTTAAATTGTGACATAAAGTGATAATTCCAAAGCTATTCTAAAAATATTCCAAAGCCAATATTTCACATTTCTTTAACAACTTTAAAAATTACAAGTCAAAAATGATTCAGAACATTTCAGTTTACATCTGAAAGGAAATTTTTTTACAGGACATTCTTGATCGATTGATTAATTGGTCCTCCTCTACTCTTTACAGTCAGCAAAGGGAGCAAAAACATTAACTGTCAAGTGTCTTCTTGTGTTATGCATGGAATGTTTCTGCTTTTATTTTGGTGACGTTACCCACTTGGCAGGAGGATCAGCAGGGGCCTGTTTCATGAAGCAGGTTTAGTGAAAACTCTGAGTTTGTTAACCCTGAAATGAGGGAAACTCAGAGTTTTCCATTTCACAAAGGGAGGTAAGTCAAACCTGAGACAGAGGGGTAACTCTACCCTGTTTCACAAAGAGGGGTAAGTAAAGCTTTTGGTTAGTTACTGTAGTAATGGACTCTATGAATGTAACCTGGTTGGGACCAGGTTTATCTCAGTAAACCTTGAGTTCCTCTCTGTGTCTGGCCTTTTTCAGCCACATATGTTATTTGATTTTGTCATTCATTCAGTCAGCAGGTGAGTTTTTGTGAAACCTAGTTCTGCTGTGTGTCAAAATGTCATGTCCTTTGATTAATGGTGCAGTGGATGAAGGAGCAGCATTACTGTGCAGAGAATTAAATAATTTTTGGGAGATTGTTATCAGAGTGTGCATAGATGTTGTTGCATTTCTGGATAGTTGTCTTTTAGAGTGGTACCGATTTACATCCCAGTTCATAATCTACGTCCACAACCTAATCTGTCCTTACATTTGTGACATTAGCAGCTGCAGTTATGCTCTGACATCTCAGCAGATATTGTGTGTTGCACTGTGGTTCTTTGCAAATGGAAGTGTTTCCATATAATGTCTGAGGTGCAGAGCACTTCAGTAAGGCAGCTGTGTGTAGGAGAGGCAGGAAAGTGTGCTTGGCCTTGAAAGGGTTTTTACTCATCTTTGTGGTATTCCCTGGACATAAACCTGTCAGAGCCATGAAGGAGTAGTTTCACAGGATTGCAGATCAATGATGTAGAGAATTGTTAAATTAATGTTACATTATATTCAGTTAATGACATCATGTTGCAATGCCAGACTGGGATTAGTAATTTTAACGTCTTTTAGGATTTCTCAGTGTGATTGGCTGCATAGATGGCACACACATGACCATCACAGTTGCCTCACATACTGAAGGTGATTATGTGAGTAGGAAGTGCATTGACAGCATAAATGTGCAGGTAGGCTGCAGGTAGATTGAGTACAGTTTCAAAATGTTAAAGGCTGCATTATAGTTCAACATGTGTTATTGTGTGCACTGTCAAGATCATATGTGGTGCTGCGTATATTATTTCTAGTGTGGAGGTCAAGTGGTGTGGTTTTGTTCATGGCTTGAGGATTTGTGATGAGTTTAACTTGAGCAATAGACAGCAATGTGCTAAGGTGCCTAAAGATTTTAACAATATGATTGACTTGTCTATGTTCTTCAATATACTGTAATGTATGCAGTGTACATTACAGGAGAGTTTGATGGTCTTTTGCTGGGTGATAGAGGTTACCATGTCAAGCCAGAGTGATGATCTTCTTCCTTGAGCCCCAACAGAACTTCAAGCAGGCTCACTGTAGGACAAGAGCACAGGGGTCCGTTTCACGAAGCAGGTTTAGTGAAAACTCTGAGTTTGTTAACCCTGAAATGAGGGAAACTCAGAGTTTTCCGTTCCACAAAGGGAGGTAACTCAAACCACAGACAGAGGGGTAACTCTACCCTGTTTCACAAAGAGGGGTAACTTAAACTCTCGGTCAGTTACCGTAGTTACAGACTCTCTGAATCTAACCTGGTCGGGACCAGGTTTTTCTCAGTAAACCTCGAGTTTCTCTCAGTCTCCGCCCTCTTTCAGTCACACGATATTTGATTTCCTCATTCATTCATTCAGTCAACTGGCGAGTTTTGGCGAAGTCTAGTTCTTCCGTGTGTCAAAATGACGTCTTTTTATTAACGATCCAGTGGATGAAGGAGCAGAATTACTGCACAGAGAATTAAATATTCGTCGGGAGATTGTTTTCAGACCGCGCATAGATGTTTTGGCATTTCCGGACAATTATCTTTTTGAACGGTACCGTTTCACATCACAATCCATAACCTACATCCACAACCTACTCCGTCCTTACATTTACAACTTTACCAACCGCAGTCATTCTCTCACATCCCAGCAGATATTGTGTGTTGCGCTGCGGTTCTTTGCAAATGGGAGTTTTTATATAATGTCGGAGATGCAGAACACCTCAGTAAGACAACTGTATGCAGGACGGTCAGAAAAGTGTGTCTGGCCCTGAAACGACTTTTACCATCTTTGTGATTTTCCCTGGAAATAAACCTGTCAGAGCCATCAAGGAGGAGTTCCACAGGATTGCAGGTGAATGATGTAGAGATCTGTTCAATTAATTTTAAATCATATCCAGTTAATGACATTGTGTTGCAACCTCAGACTGTGATTAGTAAATTTAATTTCTTTTAGGATTTCCCAGTGTGATTGGCTGCATTGATGGCACACACATCCCCATCAAAGCTCCCAAATATAATGAAGCTGATTATGTGAACAGGAAGTCCATTCACAGTATAAATGTGCAGGTAGGTTAGAGGTAGATTGACTACGGTTTCAAAATGTTAAAGACTGCATCATAGTTCAACATCAGTCATTCTCTGCATTGTCAAGATCATATGTGATGCTGCATACATTATTTCTAATGTGGAGGCCAAGTGGCCTGGGTCTGTTCATGACTGGAGGATTTATCATGAGTCTAACCTGAGCAACAGACTGCAGCGTGGTAGGCATCCTAAAGATTTTAACAATATAATTCACTTGTCTCCCTCCTTTAATATACTCTAATGTATCCACTATACATTACAGGAGAGTTTGATGGCCTTCTGCTGGGTGACAGGGGTTACCATGCCAACCCAGGCTGATGACCTCATACCCTGACCCTGAACCAGGCCCCCAACAGAACTTCAACCGGGCTCACTGCAGGATGAGAGCCTGGGTGAAGATGACCACAGACCTGCTGAAAGCCCATTTCCAGTGTCTACATCACCTCAGGGTGACCCCTGAGAGGCCTGTGATATTATTGTGGCATGTGTTGTTCTTCATAATATTACCACTATTAGAGGAGAGCAACACTCTGCCCTACAAACTGAAGACCCAGATGATGACCTCATCCACCTGCCAGCTATCCAGGACAGCAGAGCAGTCAGAGACACCATATGCAATAATCACTTTGGAGTTTAAGTCACCATCATCACCACCACAGCAGTCAAATAAACACATGACATACATTTCATTTGGTCTTCTTTATTTCCTACAAATAAAAGAGCTGGTTTAGTTCATGTTCCAGTAGTTAACATAATTCACCTGTGACCTGCACCCACCTCTAACTTGTGCTCCAGTATTTCAATTTCCAGATCTGCCTTCCTAATCTGGCGGTCCAAGTATTGCATTTCTTTATCCGTTTTTTGGATTTTTGTCAGCAAGTGCAGTTTGTAAATCTGTTTTACTGGTAACTGGGAATACATAGAGGACATTAAATTATACAGTTGCACATGAATTCCATGGACTGAACCTCTGGTGTTTACTGAACATCCATCTCACTGAGTCAATCTGTGCAGTGGAAGTTGAGGAAGCATCCTGCTGCTGTCCAGCCATGCTCTGTTAAAAAGGATGAGAATGTGCAATACTTCAATGTAGGCTAAATGTCACACTCTATATTCCACCAGAATGTTCAGAAATGTGAATGGGAAGAGAACTATCAGTAACATACCTCGAGATGCCTTTCTGGATCCCCCTCTGTAAAGGCAGCAGACACGGTTTCATCCTCTTCATCCTAGATGAGTGATATGTTTCAGTGGACTTAAACTACCATTTGGCAAAATCTTTGGAGAATTGCCTACTTACAGTTACAAGGTCTGTTGTGGTGTGAAGGGGCTCCACCAGGCAGATAGTACCATCAGAATCTGTTGGGCCAAAAGAAAAAAAGACCCAAAAGAGAAATAAATATTTGTATGAATATGCTTGAAAACATTCCATATATACATATACATGGGCTACACACACACAGACATTACATTTTATAAAAGCACTTGTGTCTTGGGATGTGGTCTCAGAGGATGAGCTCCCTCCAGGGATTCCCTCAGCCACTGGCCTTCCCAAATTCTGGCTTAGGACCAGCTCCTCTGCCTCCGTTACAGGTGGTGGTGCTGGGCCACCACCTGTTTTACGGGCATCTCCTTTCTTTCTGTTGGCTGAGTAGAAGTCTGTGTTAGCTTAAATAGACTTAATTGTTTGACAGAACATGATATGGATGCAGACATTTAGGCTATGTGCGGGGTAAAACCACTGCACAGACAAACAGCCACCTAATATTTAGGCTACTTTACAATGTAAAACATGATCAAAATGAGGTAGCTCCATGAGATTATGCCGACTTCTTACCTGTTTGAACAATGTTTTTATATTTCATCTTCAGCTGCTGCCACGTGCGCTTCACCCCCGCGGGATTGCACCTAAATGAAATAACTTAATAGGCAGTTTTCCCCTGTAATATTATTGTGATTTAAACTTACGCATTGACCCGGGCAGCAATGTTCTCCCACGCCGTCTCCCTCTCTTTTGCAGCCGCAGCAGTGTTGCACTTCTTTCTGAAAACGTGTTCGTAGTCGCCATATGAACGAATTAAGATGTCCAGTTCAAGTGGTGTAAAAAACGTAGCTCTCCGCTTCCCTGTTGCCATGGTGACTCGTCGAATCGGGGTTCCATTGATGCTGTCTTTTTATAGTTGTGGTGCACGCGCTTAACTCCGGGTGAAACTACTCTGAGTTGATTTAACCAACTCAAATCAGTCGTTGTGAAACCGAAAACTCAGAGTTTTCTATCTCAGAGTAGATCAACTCAGAGTTCAGGGTTGAACTCAGAGTTTGTTGAACCTGCTTCGTGAAACGGACCCCAGGTCTCGTGCAGTTTCAGTTATTTAGTTTGGAGCTGGACGCTGACAGACGGTTTGTTTTGTTTTACCTCTGTGGGTTTGTTGATGTTTGGCGCTGTTTAACGTCGTTTAAATCCGGTTTTGACGGCGTTTCCGTCTCGTTTTCCGGTAACTGACTCCATTTTGTGAGTTTCCCTGTTGGGGGAGGCCATTGATGGCTTTCTGCTGAGAACCAGACAGGTGAGCAAACTTTTCCTGTCTTCTTTGTGTGCGACTGTAAATTAGTGACGGTGGAATCGAAGCTTCATGAAGCAACGAACCACTTTGACACAATTGCGTCAAGACTGACCCACTGCTTCGAAGCATTTGACACAACCATAGACTTTATATACAGTCTATGGACACAGCCAGAAGAGTGACATCTGCTGGCTTTGTGTCAGAACTGCATCTAAGCGGGAAAAAATGAAAAAGCCTCAGGACTGCTGGTCTCACACTGCTTTGTACTTGCAATAAATGTTTTAAAACGGTATATATGTTTATTTGCATGCATGTATATATGTTTTTGTATATAAATATATATATATATTTAAATTGTGTGTGTGTGTGTGTGTGTGTGTGTGTGTGTGTGTGTGTGTGTGTGTGTGTGTGTGTGTGTGTGTGTGTGTGTGTATAGATATACATACATATGGTGTGTATAGAGGCACTGGGGGACAGGAAAGTGCTTGTGCTACTTTGCGTGGGACACAAGTATTATGTGATGTGGAAGTGAATGGTAGTGCTTCTGCAACTTTGCCATTGCAGCAATATAAATGGGGTGTAAACCAGGGAGTGCATGGTTTCCGTCTGTTTCTTTTGTGGCTGACTACCTCTCCAGCTTTGGAGAAGACCCGCTCACATGGCACAGATGTTGCTGGCATGTGGAGATATTTTTTGGCCATCCTGAAGAGGTTTGGATACAGTTTGACGTGATGCCCAGTAGGTGAGCAGGTCTTCTCCTCTGGAGAGGTAGGGCTCAGATAGACACCTTGCACTCTCACAACTCACAACACACTCTTTCAACCACTCAAACTACTCTCTCTATGTACCTGTCTATAACCTATTCTACTCTATGTCTAGTGTGTTTCTATGAATGAATGAATGTGTGTTGTGTATGTGTGAATCTATGTGTAGTATGTATCTATGAGTGTTACTTAGTGTATGAAATGTATATAAATCTATCTAAACTTAATTCTACCTAAATGTGTACTCTGCCTGACTTCTTTCCAAATAGCAAATGTACTAGCGTAATCTCCTCCCAAAAACCCACAGTTTGAGGAGTGAATTACACCCCTTTTAAGACCTGGACAGATTGAAATGTCCAGCCCCTTCATAATTCCCGCGAAGCACCGCCATGTACAGTCTATGAGCACCTCAACACGCTGTGATGTAATGAGGCCTCGCTCTCGGTAGTCACGTGATTGTGGGCAATGCCGAAGCAGGGATCGAAACACTGTCTCGGAACACTTTTGCTTCAAAAGCTCGGCACTGTCAAGCAAACTGGCTCGAGCGTAACATCACTACTGTAAATACATTTGTGAAAACGTGGTTACTGTCGTTTTAGCCAAGTTTCAAATCACCGTGGAGACATTTTAAGACGTTTTGGACAAATCTTGAGACTCACTGGAAACGTATCAAGTGAATTTGGAAAGTTTTTAAATCACTTCTGGCAGTTTTCGTGTCAACTGGACAAGTTTCAACTCATTAATGACCTATCTGGAGACCTGCTGGGCAGTTTTGGAATCGTTTCGTACAAGTTTGGGAAATACTGTGCATAATTTTGGCCACATTCTTCAGTTCAGAACTGAAGAAGCCTCTTGGATGAGAGGTGAAACGTCTTCAAGGAACTTTCTTAAAGTCCAGTTGGATTGATTTAAACAACTTTGGACTAACAGTGAAATGTAAAAACTGAATAGTCACAAGACAAGATGTATTATGAAGAGAGGAGCTGAATCTGCAGCATTATTGTTATTAATGGAAGGATGAGGAAGACATCAGTGCTGCTCTTCCTCACAGCGATGAAGGAGAGAAGACTCTTCAGACAACCACAGCTGGATGTTCATGTTCTCTGTAGCTCTCAGTCCATCAGACTAGATATCCCCAATGATCCAGACCAAGGCTGGAAGGAAAAGCCACTAAAAGTGAGGAAAAGATCTACAAGGTTCTTTCATTCCAACTGCAGGAACATTAAATATCAGAACACATCAGGATATCAATGGAAAACAATAGTGTTGTATTTTGTCATATATTTTAATCTTATGGAAATGTTTCTTTTCCTGGTTGAGGCTAAAGACCATTTTACTGCCTTAGATGGACAATAAAGTTTATTCTATTTTATTCTAATGTATCATTTGCATTAACATGAGCTCCACAGTTATCTGACCATACACTGTTGTAGAGAAAAAAACTGAAGCAAAGAACAGAGATATTATCTCAGAACTGAACTGAGAGATTAATGTTCATCAGTAACAGAGTTCTGTGGAGGAACATTAATGCAGATTTATTTATATCTGCTGATAATTAAAACAGCAGTTATCGATCAGTTATGATTGATCAGCTGTGATCTGCAGGAAACTTAGCTACAGCTTACAGTAAGCTGGTTTATGACACTGACTAACCTGATTTAGCATCAGCGTTAACACTAAATGAGGAAACGTAATCTCAGATTTACAGAACAACATTTTAACACATTACACAAACAAAAATATTAGGTACACAATGCTAGAACATGTTTACATCAGAGGTTACAGTCTGATGTTAACTTACAGTAACTTCAATGCTTTATATGTGATGTTGTCCAGATGTGGAGAAGAGTACAACTAGTTACAAAAATGACTAGTTACAAAAATGACTTACCTGTAGAGTTTATCTTCACTTTTGGAGGCTAACGGCAGAAGCCATAAATGTGGGCGGGACAGAGAGTCCTAGGCTCTCAGTTAGTCTGACCAATCACTGCTCTCCGGCTCTCAGTCAGTCTGACCAATCACTGCTCTCAGGCTCTCAGTCAGTCTGACCAATCACTGCTCTCAGGCTCTCAGTCAGTCTGACCAATCACTGCTCTCTGGCTCTCAGTCAGTCTGACCAATCACTGCTCTCAGGCTCTCAGTCAGTCTGACCAATCGCTGCTCTCCGGCTCTCAGTCAGTCTGACCAATCACTGCTCTCAGGCTCTCAGTCAGTCTGACCAATCGCTGCTCTCCGGCTCTCAGCCAGTCTGACCCATACATAGATATTCATATCTCTGGTAGCTGCAGCTCCCAGTGAACAGGAGGATTTTATTAGAGGAAGTCAGACACAGTCACACAGAGAAACATTAGAGCTCACACTGAAACGGAGCTACAGTTCTGTGTCTTGTAGAAGATTTATTTTCAAAGCTACATGTGTGACGGTAATAATCTGTGCCAGAGCAGACCTCATTAGCACTTCCGCTAGGTCGGCTAACCTTTCCGGTCACTCCAGGGATGCTGTTGTTGGTAATGTAGCCAGAATATGGATTAATTTTTCGTTTGGGCTTGACAAAGATGAGAACAAAAATATTCAGAGCGAGTGGAGCAGCTAGCTAACGCTTATTACAGTTTGACTTACATTTTCAAAATCACATTTTTGAAATCACGTAATTTTTCTGTAAAACAAATCACGGCTTTTATTTTTGAAAGACATACCTGGAAATGTTGTTTATCCGTAATTCCGCTGGGGGGCAGCTTATAGAGGGGGCTCCAAGCCAAACAGGTTGGGAACCACTGCTCTAGGGCACCCGGGGGGTCGGACTTGATGTTTGAAATACTGACCGACAGCTCAGATTTAACTGTCTGTTATTCCGTTTTGATGGATGTTAAATTTTCACACAAAGCTGCCAGGAGCTGGGTCCTTAAAATATCCCCCATCTCATTACAGAGTGAAAGTAGCAGTTCCTCCTTAAGGTCAGAGATTGCAGCATCTGAGGGCCTCTTCAAGCAGGGCCAGAAAGACCACGACCAAGCAGCCTTGAGATCTTAGGCAGTGTCTCTCTCAGGTGGGTGTTGACGGTGTTCACGGTCAGGTCTGTAGTAATCCCGTCAAAAAACAAAACAGAAAAAAATCTAGATTATAAATCAACATGTAACCAAAGCACTCTGTGTATAATGCCATAGTATAGATTATAGTTCAGAAAATGTCAAAGTATAGTATACTTTTCAAGAATAACATAGTATGGCCTGTAGTTCATAGTATACCATGTTGGCAAAAAAAACCCATAGATTATTATGTGGTTCAAAAAGCGCAAAATGATAGGATGTTGCCTAAAATTGTCATGTATGATACATGGTTCAAAAAATATCATAGTCCAGTATATTGTCAAAATAGTATGTAATTCAAGAAAACATCAGAGTATAATATGTCGTCTAAAAAATGCCATAGAATAATATTTCATTGCACAACTAAAAGTATAGTAGTTTTTAAAACTGTTCAAATTCTTATAAAATGTTGCTAAAAAACAACAAAAAACTAAAACAAAAAACATCATAGTATAGCATGTCATCCAAAAAATGTCATAGTTTAGCATGTCGTCCAAAAAACATCATAGTATATCATGTCGTCCAAAAAACATCATAGTATAGCATGTCGCCCAAAAAACATCATAGTATAGCATGTCACCCAAAAAACATCATAGTATAGCATGTTGTCCAAAAAAATGTCAGAGTATAGCCTTTGGTCCAAAAAACGTCATAGTATAGCATGTCATCCAAAAAACATCATAGTATAGCATGTCGTCCAAAAAACGTCATAGTATAGCATGTCGCTCTAAAAACATCATAGTATAGCATGTTGTCCAAAAAAGTCGTAGTTTAGCATGTCATCCAAAAAACGTCATAGTTTAGCATGTCGTCCAAAAAAACATCATAGTATAGCATGTCGCTCTAAAAACATCATACCATAGCATGTTGTCCAAAAAATGTCGTAGTTTAGCATGTCATCCAAACAACGTCATAGTATAGCATGTCGTCCAAAAAAGATCATAGTATAGCATGTCACTCTAAAAACACCATACTATAGCATGTCGCTCAAAAAACATCATTGTATAGCATGTTACTCTAAAAACATCATAGTATAGCATGTGTTCCAAAAAACATCAGAGTATAGTATGTCACTCTAAAGACATCATAGTCTAGCCTTTGGTCTAAAAAACGTCATAGTATAGCATGTCGCTCTTAAAACGTCATAGTATAGCATGTCATCCAACAAAAGTCATAGTATAGCATGTCGCTCAAAAAAAGTCATCGTATAGCCTTTGGTCCAACAAATGTCATAGTATAGCATGTCGTTCAACAAAACGTCATAGTATAACATGTCATCCAAGAAACGTCACAGTTTAGCATGTCGCTCTAAAAACGTCATAGTATAGCCTTTGCTTCAATGAACGTCATAGCTTAGCATGTCACCCAAAAAACATCATAGTATAACATTTGGTGTAAAAAACGCCATAGTATAGCATGTCGCTCAAAAAACGTCATCATATAGCCTTTGGTCCAAAAAAACATCATAGTATAGCATGTCGTTCAACAAATATCATAGTGTAGCATGTCGCTCTAAAAACGTCATAGTATAGCATGTCGCTCAAAAAATGTCATACTATAGCATGTCGCTCTAAAAACGTCATGGCATAGCATGTCGTGCAAAAAACATCATAGTATGGCATGTCGCTCTAGAAACGTCATAGCATAGCATGTCGTCCAAAAATGTCATAGTTTAGCACGTCGTCCAAAAATAATCACAGTATAGCATGTCGCTCTAAAAACGTCATACCATAGCATGTTGTCCAAAAAACATCGTAATTTAGCATGTCATCCAAACAACGTCATAGTATAACATGTCGTCCAAAAAAGATCATAGTATAGCATGTCACTCTAAAAACACCGTAGTGTAGCATGTCGCTCAAAAAACATCATAGTATAGCATGTGTTCCAAAAAACATCATAGTATAGCATGTCACTCTAAAGACATCATAGTCTAGCCTTTGGTCTAAAAAACGTCATAGTATGGCCTTTGGTCTAAAAATGCGATCGTATAGCATGTAGCCCAACAAATGTCATAGTATAGCCTTTGGTCCAAAAAACGTCATAGTATAGCATGTCGCTCCTAAAACGTCATAGTATAGCATGTCATCCAACAAAAGTCATAGTATAGCATGTCGCTCAAAAAACGGCATCGTATAGCCTTTGGTCCAACAAATGTCATAGTATAGCATGTCGTTCAACAAAACGTCATAGTATAGCATGTCATCCAGGAAACGTCATAGTATAGCATGTCGTCCAAAAAACGTCATAGTATAGCATGTCGCCCAAAAAAAATCATACTCTACCATGTCGTCCAAAAAACGTCATACTATAGCATGTCGCTCTAAAAACGTCATAGTATAGCCTTTGCTTCAATAAACGTCATAGCTTAGCATGTCTCCCAAAAAACATCATAGTATAAGCTTTGGTCCAAAAAACGCCATAGTATAGCATGTTGCTCAAAAAACGTCATAGTTTAGCATGTCGTCCAAAAAAAACGTCAGAGTTGAGCATGTCGTTCAAAAAACATCATAGTATAGCATGTCGCTCTAAAAACGTCATAGTAGAGCATGTCGCTCAAAAAACGTCATACTACAGCATGTCACTCTAAAAATGTCATAGTATAGCCTTTGCTTCAATAAACCTCATAGTATAGCATTTCGCTCTAAAAATGTCAGAGTATATGATGTCGCTCTTAAAATGTCAGAGTATAGCATGTCGCTCTAAAAACGTCATCGCATAGCATGTAGTCCAAAAAATATAGTATAGCATGTCACTCTAAAAACATGATAGTATAGCATGTCGTTCAACAAAACATCATAGTATAACCTTTGGTCCAAAAAACGCCATACTATAGCATGTCGCTGAAAAAACGTCATAGCATAGCGTGTCATCCAGAAAACGTCATAGTATATCATGTCACTCTAAAAGTGTCATAGTATAACATGTCGCTCTAAAAACGTCATAGTATAGCATGTTGCTCCAGAAACGTCATAG